>NC_136495.1:35219882-35249882 GCF_053919585.1 Euprymna scolopes | reverse complement strand
TTTAGCTATCTCAGTCAGTTGATATCTTTCTATCTTCCTGTCAATTTACGCCTCTTTCCTCTACAACCCGCCGTTCTGTCTAGTAATATATAGTTAGATGGTTTTTATATACGTCTACACATTTATCTTCTATCTACGCTCATTTATTCATATCTATCTACTTATCAATCTCTCTATCTATTGACGGTTTCGTCTTCCAGCAATTCATTTTTGGTATTACGTGGAACAACAATGTCTATTCAATCAGCCTATTTAGTTGAGTGTAAAATTAGTAATTATTTTATTTCACTAAAAGGAGTGAAAAATATTAATATTTGAAAAAAAATACTCAAAACAAAACAAACAAACAAAAATATCAACGAAAACACAAACAAAAAAATCAAACAAACACGGTAAAAAAAAAAAAACAGTTAAAAGAAAGAAAGAAAGAAAAAAAGAAAGAAAGAAAAAAAATCCTGATTACTTAAATGATATTTTCGGTAATAAACTCGATCAGTCATTTCATTGATGAGAAGTTTATGTTTGTACTCGTTACGATATGAAAACTGCTTATTACCTCGTTCCCAAGGGTCCTTAATGCCAGTGTTTAGACTGAGGTCTGATCCGGTGAAGGTAATCTCACGAGAAAATGAATATGTTCTGGCGTAAACGCTTTTTCAAGAATGACAGAAAAATAATTTCCTCTAGTGCTCACACTAACATTCACATAAAGTAAAAGAATTACATTAGTAATTTAAGTTTTAATATGTAAATTACTGTTAGGCCGCCCGGCGTTGCCCGGTCGTAAAATATGCATAAATATTATATTTTAATTAGTGTAGAATTCTTCAATTCTTCTTTATTATAAACAGAAATACCGTAGGTATTAAACGTAACGTTATATCTTAAAAAAAAGAGAGAGAAAAAAAGATAAAGTAAAAAAAAGAACAAAAAACCAAAAAAAACAAAAAAAAAAACAAAAAACAAAAAAACGAAAAACAGAAAGAAACTGAACATGCGAGTATTATGTTTTTCTAAACAGTTCACTTCTTGTAAATATAAAAAAAATATACGAGCTGAAATCAAAACCTAATGAGTCAAGTACGATTACCATTCGGCCAGCATGACACGCTCTTTGAAAAAGTGTTTTCAAACCGACTTATATTTAACATAAGGAATCTGTAATGTGAACCATTCACGCATGCGCAATCGAGAAACAGTTAGCAAACAAAGAAAAATACGACGGTTTCCAATTACCAATTTTTCAATTTTGACCCCCTAGAAGCCCCCGTTTTCGGATGAAAACCGATTAAAAAGTTTTCCACATGCCCGAATAACCTATATACTAAATTTCAAGTCTGCAGATTTAAAATTCGTTGAGTATATATGTTGAGAAGTGCCCTATGCTTTGCTCGGGCCCTATGTACTGTTCATAACTTTATATATATATATATATATATATATATATATATATATATATATATATATATATATATATATATATATATATATATATATATAGTCTTATTTGTAGTATTCCGAATTTTACTGCGGTTATATAATTCAGTAATCGTTCATATACCAATAAATTTTAAGCCAAAAACAGATGACTTAAACTGTAAGCTACAAAATTATCATATTACATAATTGAGCATTCATATATTGTTTTAACAAAAAGCAAGACTTCAAAGAATGGGTTGATAGCAACAAATAGTGTATTTCTTATTTATGTTTTGGTCTGAATATTTGAAATAGTACATAAAGTGTATTCAGACATCGGGCAAGCTTTTTAATCGGCCGAAATGATTAGTAAAGGGTCAAACTTCAAAAGATTTTACCTTTGCGATCTCTATTAAACTATTCAGCCAATTTTGTGTCTAAACATTTCAAATTTTACATAAAGGGTATTCAGACATGCAGCAAGCTTTTTAATAAGTTTTTGAGCGAAAATGTGCCTGCCAAATTGTCAAAGTTGAAAGAGTTGACCTTTGCAGACTGTACCAAACTCCTCCGTCAATTTTGAGTCCAGACACTTGAAATTTTAAATGTAGGTCACCTGGACATGAGTCAAACCTTTAATATATATATATATATATATATATATATATATATATATATATATATATATATATATATATATATATATATATATAATAAAAATATAACACGGAAATTACATAATTGTCGATGCAATAATTTATTTCAACCTTATGGTATTTTCAAGCATCTAAACTAGACAATTACATTTTTGATACTGAAATAAATAAAGAAAAAGAATCGGGCCTCAACCGTAAAAAAAAACAGAGGGGGTGGTAGTAGCAATCCATCTGATGGCCAGATGTAGACATAAATGTAAATTTAAAATAACCAATAACTCCAGATACGACGAACAGATAATTCTATAACGGTAAAGAGACCGAATTTAATACCACTAGATTATTTACGATAAACCCTCCCACCCCAACCCACTGGCAATTATAGTGCTGTCCGGTGTATACTCGGTAATAACGACTTGATGATATTTCTTGTCCGAAATCTAAGTTGGGTGTACTTATTCCGAAGTACCTGTTTATCCAAATTACTTATAAATAAATGAGATAGCTTTAAGAAAATAATTTTTCTCTGCAGATAATACATTAGTTATTAAACTGATTTAAGTCAAAAAGATCAAATACTACCACTAGACATTATTAGATTTAATATAAATTAATACAAAACTTTAAAATAATAACTATTTTATTTATTTCTTTATGCGTGCATGAAAGTACTTTTGTGTACGGAATGAATAAATGTATATATTAACCGAAACTATATACGTCCTATGGAATTGGGGGCGACTAATAATGCAATTTTCTGCATCTTAATCAATTAGGAAGTGAAATATTAGTGAGCAAAATTACAACGACCGCTATAATCACCAATAAAGTTAATTACATAAAAATATATAAAATATTAACTACATAAGACTCAATTTTTTGAATTCATAGTAATATATTACAAATATAATATTTAAATGTATTATAAGATAATATTTATTTCTAACTAATTTTAACATGATAACATACAGATAGTTTTAAAACTTTGTATATAAACTTTTTTTTATTTATCTTTTAATAGACTTACTTTCCATGACTCAATTAATTCTATGACGCGCGTTTAATCTCCATTTTCTTTCCCTTCTCTTTCTCAGAGATTCTAGACTAATGAAATCATATGACAGGCAGCGGATGGTCACTCTCTTCTTTTTTCTTTCTTCTTCTCTTTCCCTTACGCGCAGTTTATTTTATTTCCTTCTCTCTATATCCGTATATTTCTCCCTCTTCTTCCTAGTTTAGTAAACGCGTGTCAAGGCATTTATGTGTAAGAACGTGCATATTTAGGGGCGTGTGTGTGTGTGTATGTGTGTGTGTGTGTTGCGTGCGTGCGTGTGTGTGTGTGTCTGTTGTTACGTCGAACTACATGACAACCGTTATAAGTATCATAATTTTTTTTTTAAATCCCTCCCACCCTCTCTATAAAATGTATTAAGTGGATTGCTACTACCACCCCTCTGGTTTTTTGACGGTCGAGGCCCGATTATTTTTCTTTCTTTATTTCAGTATCAAAAATGTAATTGTCTAGTTTAGATGCTGGAAAATACCATAAGGTTGAAATAAATTATTGCATCGACAATTATGTAATTTCCGTGTTATATTTTTATGTTATTGCTCTGTTTACCACATTGAGCTCTCATACCCGGATTTCCTCCTGGAATTATTCCATTATAACACTATATATATATATATATATATATATATATATATATATATATATATATATATATATATATAGTATTGGAATTGTTTTAACCTTTAAAACTATACAAAAACCCTATTTAATTTTTATATTTTTATCATTCGTTAGAAATCTATTTAGTCAGTAAGTCATTTAATAACCTGGAATCACTGCATCAACTCGCTCTCTCGAATTCACTATAGTACTAATGGTAATTTAAGGTATTATCAGTTGTTTACCATGAAACACTGTTTCGGGAATTTAAAAACAAAACCGTATATTAAATCATGGCTCCCTAGCAGTGTTGATCAAACACAACCTCCCCAGCAGTGTTGCTCAATCACCACCTCCCTTAATCTTATATATATATATATATATATATATTGTTTTAACAAAAACTAAGACTGTAAAAAATGGGTTGATAGCAACAAATAGTGTATTTCATCGTTAGTTACAATTGTTTGCAGGCTATTCGGACAAATCCGAACATTATATCGTTTTGAAAATTTTCATAAGAACAGCCTTTCTTCAGACTTATTGAATAAAAAACACTTTTACAATAAAACATTATGGAAACCATTTCCCTTATAAGGGAAAGAAAACAAGCGAAAATATTATACCTATATTGCATCCTTGCAAAGTATTTTTTTAAAACTTATATATTTTCTTATTTTCGTATCTCCATTTAAAAGAAAATTGAAACAAAATGTTACCACTAATTACCTATGTCCATTTAATATGTTTTATTAATACTATTCATTGATTCCTTAAATTTAATTTCTTTATTTCTTTATTTAATTTAAATTATTTTTTATTAATCCGGACTAATCAACTAAGTTAAATTGTTGCGATTCTATGTTAGTTCCGTATCTGGAATTTGCTTTGTTTCTTTACAAAAATATAGGCTAAGCTATTTATGTGATTTAAGAAAAGTTTAACATTATTTTATACTTAGTTCAGATTGCACCTTTTTTATTTCCCAGGTCTATACTTACTACCCTTATCTACTATGGACCATTTCAATTCAAAATCGTTTTTGTTTCTATGAAGTTCCCTGATCCAATCACCTAATGTAGTTGTGTTTCTCTTTTTATTTCCAATGTTGATTCTTGTACCATCCCCCTTATATCAGTAACACCATTTCTATTAGTTTTATTCTCTGGTTCATTTTTCAAGGATACAACATGGTTTCTGTATCTTTCCTTAAAACGAACCCCGTGGCTCCAAGATATACCTTCTTAATACTATCGGCCTTAATCTCACATTTGTACACTATTTCTGAGGTTAAGTATTTGCCACCTAACGGACAATTGGCAGTATTTCGGCAGTTACATTTTCTCTCTAAAATACGTTCATCCGATACTGACTTATTATTATCCCTTATTTTGCTTATTTTCCTGTTATTACAGCTTATTATAGTGTTGGCTAAGTTATCGGAGGCTGAGAAAAGATAGTTTTACCGAGTTCCTATTGATTATTTTGCTTAATCTATTCTCGGGTGGGAAATTTTTATCAATTATTCTGTAAAATTCCTTAGGTATATTGTTTTGGATATGCTCGCTAAACGGCGGATTAAACCAGACCTGTTTCTTGCGTATGTTTCTCTTATTTCTAGTAACCACCTCATCATTACCTGTTTCACTGCTATTATTACTCTCTCTGTTTTCATTCCTTTGATCCTTATTAATGTATCTTTTATTAATCTTCGGTTTCTTTCTTGCTCTCATTGCCATGTTGTAGTTAGGTTTGTTACTGTTTGCACTCCTCTTGTATTCTATTTTACCATGCTTAAAAGAGCTTCATTGTAATATTCTTTGTTTTTATCAAAAAGACTCTCATTCTTAGAAAGCTCAGATAATCTTTTAGAAATGTTAGGGATAAGTGCATTTTTTATACACTTAGCATGATTCGATCGATAATCAATATAGAATCGCTTTTGGTTAGATTTGTGATACGGTTCATATGTGTTATCACTTAGATTAAAAGTAATGTCTAGAAAGTTTACTGTTTTGTAATTGCTGACTATTGTTATTTCTAATCCCATTTCATTAAAAAAACTGATATTTTCCCTCTTTTTTTTCAGTAATTCGATCGCTGGAATTAACTATAAATAGTGCGTCATCCCTATATAGCCCCCAATTTAAACCAGGTATTTTTCTGTTTATCTCCTTTAGTTAGTACAAGCCTACCAGGGACCCATTGTGATGTAAAAATAGCTCTCTCTATCTTTTCTCGTCCACAGCTCCCCGTTATATCTGATTAAGGTTTTTCTAGCTATTTTTATAATTACAATCTCCAACATGGCTACGTCCGTTTCCTCTTCAGCTAATTTAATTGCTTTCTCGAATAGTATAGGGGAAATTGAAGGGTAATATGCATTTATGTCAAACATAATAAATTTACTTTTTTAAAATTTTTTTGGAACCTATGGAACCACTTTATCACTTCACCGGAAGAAATCCAGAGGTTATATTTTGGATTTTAAGGCTGGTATAATTCTGTTTAGTATCTTTTTACTGATATTACCTATGTCAGATGCACACGGTGCAATTAGTCTAATACTGGGTTTGTTATTGAAGTCCGGTTTGTGGTCCTTCAATAAAAACCGAGGGTTAAGTGGAGTATAAGCTTCTATTTTATTCTGAATATTCATTTTCTCACAAATTTTTAGTGCTAACAAGTTAATCCTATATAGATCTTCTTCAGTTACTATTTTATATTTATTATTAAGTTCAGTTAGAATGAGATTGTTGTATGTTTTAAAGTTCATACTTTAAATGTTCATATGCCTATCTGCTGGAACCATAAGGTTTGGATTGTCCACTATTTTTTGGAAAGTCTTGTTAATGCTTTTTAACTTAGGGTTTAAATACTCATGTTTTTTTTTTTTAAATCTTTTAAACCCTTTACCATATTCATTAAGTCCAGCTCGAAAAGTTCCAAGGACTGCAACTGTGGTGGGCAAATTCTGGGTTTAATCTGGTAATAGTTAATGCTGTTTTCCTCCGTATGAGGATTCATAATTTGGATTATTTGGATTGTTCGGACTACTGTTCTCAATATTGGACGCTATTCTAACACCGTTTTCGGCCGATGTAGTCTTCGACTTTCTTCATGTGTATCTTGTACAAAACTTGAATCTGTATATAAATTTGAATGGCATCCTTTATTATTGACTGCACAGAAATAATTTCCTTTCGTTCCGTCAGCTATGACCAGGCAAAGGTTTTTAGTAATTTGTAATCCTATTCTTAGTATCGCGCACACTGAGAATTGAACCTTCAACCTCCAGAAAACTGAAGGACAAAGTAAAGTTACGAATGTCTCTCTCTCTGAGTTTTGGGTCCAAACTGTTTAAAAGCAGTCACCGGAAGTTATATCAGGAATAGTTAATTGTCAGAATCTGTAGGGATGCCATCCCAACGCTTAACATTAAGGTTGGAGTTCTAGTATGAATTTTAAAGGCTTTAAACACATTTTTTGTTTTAGACACATTGTTTTATTATTGTGTATTACAGTAGATTACTACTTAATTCTACACATTATTATGTCTGTATTCCCATCTATGTTATATTTCTCTTATTGTATACTAGCCTAGCTGCCCGGCGTTGCCCCGGTGTTTAGAGGCGTGTGTTGAACAAAAAAATAAAACAAAACAAAAAAAAAAAGTGGTAGTAGGCAGCAAGGCTCGAACCCGTAACGCGAAGGAGGAATAGAACGTAAAAAACGTGACGTCTTTGCTTTTGCGCCCAGCGCCAAACCGGAAGTGACGTAGGTTTAAATTAAGGCTAGACCATCGAAAAGAGGGGATGACTTTCGAAAATATTTGCGAAAAAAGCGATCCCTCCTTGTAGAAAAGTGCCCAGTTAAGGGTGAAGGAATTAATGATTTTAGCCAATTTTTCGATATTCGTCGTTCGAAGGGTCGAGCTTCAAAACGATACCAATCTCGTGAAAATCCGTCACCTCTGTCGAAAGTTTTAGGCATACATACATACATACATACATACATACATACATACATACATACATATATTTAAACAGACAGGTGAGATTTATATCATAGATAAGCTTGAGTGTCCGGCGTTGCTCGGGTGTTGGAGGTGTGCGTTGAGCAAAAAAAAAAAAAAAAAAAAGTGGTAGTAGGCAGGCAGGCTCAAACCCGTATCGTGAATGAATAGAACGTAAAAAAAAAAACGTGACGTCTTTGCTGCTGTGCCCATCGCCAAACCGGAAGTGACGTAGGTTTAAATTAAGGCTAGTAAATCGAAAAGAGGGGATGACTTTCGAAAATATCGTCGAAAAAAGCGACCCCTCCTGTTAGAAAAGTTCCCAGTGGAGGGTGAAGGAATTAATGTTTTTAGCCAATTTTTCGATATTTGTCGTCCGAAGTATTGAACTTCACAACGATATCAATCTTGTGAAAATCCGTCGCCTCTGTCGAAAGTTATAAGCAGACATATAAACAAGCATACACACATGCATTTAAATAGACAGGTGAGATTTGTATTATAGGTTATTTTTTATTTGAATCATTTGAGATGAATAATTTATATATTTATATATTTTCGGACTGTTATCCTCAGCTTCTCAATTGTAAAGATGAGGATAACAGTCCGCAAATAAATAGATATTTTTTTTAGTTGTTCTGTTTTTTCCGCCCTACTTTAATTTGGAAACTTCTGGGCCGATCTGGCTGAAATTTTGCATGTATTCTTGCTGATTTTGATCTGGATTGAGTTGTCTCGTCATTATTCATAACACATGGTGGATAAAAATATAAAATCTCGCTTCGTTATAAATTTTGTTTTTATTAGTTTAAAAAATAATTGATTAAGTTACGTAATTTTAGAATATGGCATCTTCGTTCCGTGATAGGTACGTACATAATATGTATTTTTGTTTCGAAAATTTTTTTAATTAAACAAAAAACACCAAAAAATCTTATTAAACTAAAATATCTTAATGGACATTTATCAAATACTAGCTGGGAGACCCGACCTTACCCGGGATCGAATGATAATCAACGAATGTTTCACACTCCTATATTTTTATTGTCATCGAAATTGCCCATTTTTCAATCGCGGTGCACTGGGAAGATGCTACACATACCTCCCCGCAGTCACTTATTTCACAATACATTGTAGTTTACGTTGTACTGTAGAGAACCTACTGTTGATTTTATAAAATTATTTTTTATAAAATAACTTGCATTAAAGTTTAAAATGCAAAAATCACGCACCATGCTCCAGTTGTGCTCTAAACAGACACATTCAGTTCAAATGCGCTCCTGTCATATAAAAGAACCTACTGTTGATTTAATATGCCGGGCTTGTGTGGTAATAAAACTTCACAAATGCATTTTAGGCTGTGTAAAGTGTTTGGTCAAAATCTGTTCTTTCTTTCATCGGATTATTTTTTGATTATTGATTATCGATACTTATCGAGAACATTTTGATACAAAACGTTCTAAGAACACTGACAGATACATAGAGTGCATTTGCGTGAAATTTCATAAAAATCGGCCGAACCCTTTCGAAGTCCATAGGAAACGAGCTCTCTCACTCTCTCTTTCTCTCTCTTACTCTTTATTTCTCTCTCTCACACACACAAAGTTCTTTTTATATGATCGTATAAATTTTTGTATCCACTTTTAATGAATAAAATCGACAAATGTTTTCTCTTCAAAAAAAAAAACCTACGTGATTTGACGAAAAAGTATCAACGATTATAATATACTGTGCTTATATATGTAGTAGAGATTTAGAAGGCTATCACAATGCGAGGAATAAGATATAGTCGGTGTTGATGAGAAAAGACAAAGCAAGTAGCAATTTACAAATCAATAAGTATATACATATATGTATATATATACATCTATTTATTCAATTGTAATAAGTACAAATGTCTTACTTGCGTAGTCTGTGACCCTATCCATTATATTTCGCGAAAAATTCCCCTTTTCAAATAGTGAATGTTTGTCCGAAGTAATGATGAAAAAAAAAAAAAAGAATATATCAGCTTTATGTGTGTATCTTGTGTAGTTTCAAACTTTTAACTGGATAAACGATCACACAGACTGACAACTTTCCTTTACATAATAGAAAATTGTAACATGATTTTAACAATGGCATAAACAAGATGACCAGTTTAGTTATATTGACAATTTAGCATGTTCAATCTCAATTGTTAATATCATTTTACGCAAGATTGATTAAAAAACCCTAAAGAATCTTTAATCTGTTGGATGTCAATTCCTTCTGTCTCCAAATCCATTACTGACCAAATATTTCGACTGATCGCCTAAATTTGGAGTGTGTGAAATTAATTAAAAATTGATCTTTAAATAAATATGTAATGATTCAATTGCTGTGGTTTCCTACATTTTTTTTTTTTGCATTTTCACCCCAAGAAAGGCACAGTGCCACTTTGATATAGGAGGTTACTATCTGGGGCATAATTTGCAGGAATACTATGTAGAGAGTTGAGCAGCAAGATGTCTGTTTACATTACATTTGAATTTCTGCATGTCAGTGCAACCAGGAAAACAAGAACTCAGTAAGGGATCTCTACTGTGTAGGGTGGGATTTTGCCGCTTGTCAGTGGAGAGGGGTACAATAGCTTGTAGTTCGTCGGAGCACCTACCGTTGAAATTCTTGTAAAACGGGCAGAGGGGTGCAACATTTAGTTGATGGGATAGAGGTTGAAGCCTAGCTAACAGTTCGGGACTAATTAGGTTGGCAATTCTCCTTTGAACCCTGTCTAAGAGTGAGAGACTAGTAGCAGATGTACCATCCCAAATGTAACAACAAGAGTCCATACATGGGCGAATGGTGACCTTGTAGAGGTACAGGATACTCTCAGGCGTAAGTAGAAACAGCCCACCCTTTTTTCAGCAGTCTTGGCAATGTCAATCCAATGGAACTCCGATGTTTATAAAATAGTGACCACCAACATGTAGAGCTGTATTATTGTATAATTTTCTTTATTATACAAACATTATTGGTTACATATGTGTATATGTGTTTCAGCTGATTTCTTTCAAAAACATCATTATTATCTCAGCTGTTTTCCAATGCGAATGTAGGAGTTCTTGCAATTTGAAAATTTTCTGTGCTCTTTTAAAAGGAAGTCGAAGGACTAAAAGATGGGAAATGAGGAATTAAACTTACGTGCTATTCTGGCAAAATATTCGATCCATATGTTGATGGTAATTCATGCATATAATTCTATCATATTCATTTGTATCATCCAGACCAATTTTTTCTCTTCACACACGCACGCGCGCGCGCACACACACACACACACACACACACACACACACACACACACACACACACACACACAAAATCCACAGAAAAACAAGATACGCGTGAAGAAGGTTGGAGGTTACATCGGTCGAAACGTTGTGCGAATAGCACTCAAGATGAGAGCAGTAGTCCAAATAATACAAATTATCGATCCCCATCTAAAAAAATTCAGAAACGTGATTCGGTGATGCGGAAGAGCAGACCACACGAAGTCCGCAGCAAACAATGTTAGATTAAAAGAATATTTTATTTAAAACAATATTTAAAAAAAAAATCAATACAATTTTCATAAAGTGTTTTTATAATGCTGAAAACAAATTCAAAGCAATGAAACAATAACATTTTATTTATTTTATGCAAAAAATAATTAAGTGTGATGCGAGTTTTTTCATCTGACATTTTGCTGCCACCGTTTAGTCGCCTGTTCCCCTGCATTACCAATAATCCTTATGTTTAGAAACCTCATTTGAATTTCGACCAAATTCCACGATATGGTTTTGATTCTAGAAAATGTTTCAAATTTTAGCCTTAAGCTTAAGGTATCTCAAGAAGAAATTAAATTCAGGGAACATGGTTAATTGGCGTTTGAGACTGCCTCAATTGCAAATGTGTTGTATTTGTATTTTCATGTCTCCTTTTTTTGAAGCTCCTTAAACAAACCGGAGTTTGGGGAATATTTATTAATCGATGTCTAATACTTATTTTAAAATCTCACACAATCGGAGGCATCTAAATTTTCTACGCAGGGCTTCCGTCTCTTTTTTACCTTTTTGCATAAAAATAAATCAAACTAAATATAAAACATATTTGGACCCGTTACGTTTAGCAGCTGTATTCTAAAATTCATAATGATCAGTTAATTATTTTAGGAATAAATCCTGTACATATATACACATAATATTTCCCCCTCTTTATGTCTCATTCTTCAGACCACTGTTAAAGAATGGTGTTCAGACCTCTACTCCATATTATATACGTGATATCCAGCATCTGGAAGGGGTTCAAAGACTGACTATTCGAATAGTTCACAACAACATATCTTCCCTATGAAAGTCGATTCAAGAAATTTAACCTTTTCTCCCTTGAGCGCCGACGATTACGAGGTGATCTCATTTTGGCTTACAATCTTCTCATTGGACATTATGATATACATCGGAACCTATAATTAACACCTGCACCAGACAAAGGTCTACATGTAACAGAGCACGTATGAGCGCGTGGAAAAATATCAGCAGGAGCTGTAAGATAGCTGGCTTGCGAAAATATTTGCAGCAGCAGCCGAAGAAAAGCACATATGCAAATTAGGAAGTGTCCGCGAGCTTGCGCGACAAGAAAAAGAATAAAAAGACACCACGTGGTCGAGAGAAGAAAAGTGTGCGCCGAGGAAAAATGGACGCGTAAAGTCGAAGATAAGAAAGGGCTAGCTATGGTCAGTGTGTGGTCGGAGAGAGAATGAAAAACGCATGCCCGGAGTGAAATGAACGCGAGGCCCTGTAGTGGCGGAGAGAGACTTTAAAGCTAGTGTAGAGACGACAGGGTTTTGTTAATCCTATGGCAGACGAAATGAACAGTTAGAAAAAAAAATAAGAAGTAGGCATTGTTTGGAAAGTAACGGTAATAAATTCCATTTGCACCTTTAAAAGAACGCCGACCCGAATTTTTATTTCTTTCCAGTTTTATTTTTATGAATTACTAGCTTAAAGTGTAACGCCACGTAACGTTACAGACACGGATACTGCAAGAAGCTATTTCACCGTAGATTTCGAATAATCGGTGGAAGGTCACTTTCTCAATCAGTGTCCCTGGATCTTATTTTGTTTTATTTTACTTGAATCGAAGTCCTCATAAATCAAAGAGTCCACTACCTGGGGCTAATACTTGAAGTCTATATGAGATACATAGATATTCGAATGTTCTATTAAAGTTCTTTATCTCTCAAACACTGAGTTAGTATAGAAATTGAGAACATAATTTTCTTCTCCTCAATTAACCATTTTAATATGTTGGATTATAACGTTCGTTTTGGTTTCTTGGTTTTACTGGATTCCAGGACAATAATTTATCTAGTCTGGTGGAGTATCCAGTTTCGTGCTGTTACTTGAGGTAACATCGCTTGGAGAAGATGCACCATTCCTCGTAAAAACTAATGTAAGTTAGCCATAGTGAGGAGATCTTATGTAGGCAGCGAATACTATGTGATTTTGAATATTTGGTCAGGGTTTACTTCTATGGAAAAAGTATCCTCATGGCAGGTTGTTCTGACAAAACCCTTTGTAAAAGGCTTTAGACACTCGAGGGATAGTGTCTAGTAGGCAGTCACCCTCTCTCCAACCTTAGAATAGATTTACAAGTGAGGCACTAAATGCGCCAACAACGCAACAATTCAAAATGGATTTGAACAAATGCTGCGCTACTCTTTTATTTTCTCGTCAAATAAATTCCATTGAATTAAATAAAAACATACTTAACCTTATAAAAATAGAATTTCAGTATGGGCATCAGCATTCAGCATCAGTTTCTCAAGTCGCCTGGGAACCGCATCAACTGATTTTACAAGGAACTATCACTTTTATTATTAGATAAACGATTATGAATAGTATGAATACCATTGGAGCCACTAAATCCAGAGATTATCTTTGATTCCCCTAATCCCCCAGAGTATCTGGAAGCAACTAAATCTACGAATATCTGTCTATAGAGTCCGAGGAAAGTAACTCCCTTTTATTAAGTACTCCCACTTTATTATTGAAATATAATTCTTACAAGAAATGAATATGGCAAGAAAATGTATAACATGGGGTTGATTTAGAATTCAATACGGGCGCCAACACTTGCCACTTTTCAAATCGCCTGGAGACACAACTGCTGCAGTTATACTTTGACTAATGAGTCACACCATCTGTCGCCAGATATATAATAATATTAAATCTAAACATAAAAAATATTAAGATAAACCGATTTTACTTCAGTAAAATCATAGATTAGTTAACACCGGAGAACTCCTACACCTCTCTAAGAAACATATAAAAAATAAAAATAAAAAATAAACATTACATAACTTATACCAAACGCATTAGAATAAAATTATTTACCAATTTGTTTTAACGTATGAAAACGATTGGTTAATTATATTTCTGAATTATTTAGATGAGGATTGATAATTTGCACCATTTGGATTATTCGAACCACTGTTCTCATTTTGAGTGTTATTCGCACAATTTTTCGGCCGACGTAACCGCCGACTTTCTTTTGTCAAACTGGGAAAACTTTCTATCAAAATTGGGAATCTGTACGGAATTTAAAACAGAACCCTTTATTTAATCCACGGGGGGGGGGTAACACGCTCTTGTTCCGTCGACTATGACCGGGCAGAAATTTTAAGTAATTCGCAATTATATTCCTTACACAGACTCGGGATGTAACGGATAAATTACTGGGTAAATCTAGTTGTAAGTAACACTCTGGACGTGGAAGGTTCAATCCTCAATGCGGGTGATACTCAAAATATAGTTGCGAATTACTTAAGATTTCTGCATGGCTACTAACGTTGATTAAGTCAAGGGTTCCGTTCAAAATTCTGTGCAAATTCCCGAGTTCGACAGAAAGATCTCCGAGTTTGGTAAGAAGAAGTTAGGAGATTTGATCGGCGAAAACGATAAGTGCAGTATTCCAAATAATCAGATTTGTAAATATTTTTAAACGGTAAAATACATAAAAGTAAGCAGTCAAGAATTAAAAAAAAAATATGGCGAAACCTAATTTTAATGAAAAACGATTTGTAGGAATTTTTAATTTTTATTGTTTTATCGGTTTTAAATTTCACATAAGGTACAGAGATCACGGAAAGCATAAACTTAAAGAAGAAATTGAAATTCAAAAGAAAATTGCAAGAACAAATAATCGTTAAAATACTCGACTAATAGTGAAACACTTCTCAATCTCTCTCTCTCTCTCATATATATATATATATATATATATATATATATATATATATATATATATATATATATATATATTGTTTTAACAAAATCAAGACATCAAGGAATAGATTGATAGCAACAAATAGTGTATTTCATATTTCATGCATATATATATATATGTGTGTGTGTGTGTATAAATATATTTGTATATGTATATGTATATATATATTATATATATTATTATTGTATTAAATGTGTTTTATATATATATATATATATATATATATAAAACCATATTTAATAGATTAAAATAATGAAGGAGATAAATTAAAGATTACTTAAATATTGGAAATTAAAGTGTTTCATGACTAAACTTCGCGTGTTTTAGCTAAGTACATTTTCGTGTTACTAAGCGGTAAACGTTCTAAATTTCCTCGAATATTTTCTCAGGTCAATGGCTTTTACATAGGTTTCTATAAAGAAAGTGACCGGAGAGAGGCAGAGTAAGAAGGAAGAGAAGGCGTGACGGTAGAGAGGGGGAAGCGAAGAGGAGAGAAAGGTAGAAGAGAAGGGGTGAAGAGATAGAGATAGAGAGAGAGATAGATAGACAGAGAGAGAGAGAAAGGGTCACGGAAGAGGAAAAGAGGGAGAAGAGAGAGAGAGAGAGAGCGCGGTTCACTAGATAAATAGATAGATAGATAGATAAAGAGAGAAAGAAATAGATATATAAAAGAGAAATAAAGAGATAAAGGGAGATAAGATGAAAAAGGATGACATGAAATAAAATGAATATCGAGGAGGAGAAAGAAAGAGAAAAGGAAGAGAATAAAGGTAGCAAGAGAGAGAGAGAGAGAGATAAAGAGAGAGAAAGACAGAGAAAGAAGGAAAGAGAAGAGATAAAAATGCGTGTAACAGTGCTGACAAGCGGGAAAGAGGAAGAAACGAGGAGGCTTTATATATATATATATATATATACATATATATATGTATGTATATGTATATATATATATATAATTATAAAACTCAAATGACCTTGTAACGAGTGTTGCAACCCAACATCCGGTTTACGACTTCCGGTGGCACCTGCGTACATAAACATAATCCCATAACAGCGTAAACAAATAAACACAAATCGCTAGACCAGTTTCGTTCGAACAAACGGATGTCCTTAGAAAAGCGAATATCTTAAATTTATTGAATAAAATACTTCAAGATATGGGAAGCAAACGCAAAATGTGATTAGAAATAATACGTATAATCATCGAACTGTTTCATATATACGATATATATAATACTAAATAATCAACGCGACAATAAAACGTATTGTTTTACTGTGTAAGTTTTCAGCGTCCTACTTTTTTTCGCGTTTAAATTATCCAAATAAACAATTGTTAATACTTTCTGTTTTTTTTATATCGTTCATTTCAGTGTTACGTTTAAGTTATTTAAGCGCAATTTTCCTACAAATAAATCTACTTTAACCCATTGACAACCATAAAAACATTTTACAACGGCGATTTACCCACCGCCTTTCTCTTTTTTAATTTATTCTCCATTTTTAATACACCTTTCTTAAAAGCATTCATACATTTCTTCTATACTACCAAAATAAATAAATAACCCCCAAAATATGTTTTTTTAAAAATTGCGTTACAAATAAATAATCAACGCGACAATAAAACGTATTGTTTCACTGTGTACGTTTTCAGCGTTCCAATTGTTTTTTTTTTCGCGTTAAAATTAAAAGATATATCAAAATTTAAGTATTATGGTATCTGTTCAGTGCACATTTACCTATAAGTATGGCAACACTTATAATTCAATGGGTGTAAGTTTTTTTTTTCAAAAATAAACAATTATAAATAGAACGACTCATTGAAATCTACCTATATTCTTTTTTCATTTTAATATACTTTCATAGAAATGTTTCTGTTATTTCACAAAAAACTATTTTCTTTACGTCACAAGTGTCACGCTCATACATTAATTCCAATTCTAATATAACATACTAACTCAACGGATCACGGGTAGTCTAGTATGTATGTATATATATATATATATATATATATATATATATATATATATATATATATATATATATATATATATAGCAGGCTCCTTCAGTCTTGGACAGAATATGGATACCCACGTGCGTGAAGTTTTTGTGGCAGGAGGTACGCAATCTCCAACCACACCTCTCCTGAGTCTATATTGTTGAATACCAGTGGCAAGTGGAGGGTCAGGACGGCTGGAAACAAATGCCGAGATGACTGGAGAGCACATACAGCGCCTAGAATTCCCAAATGGTCACCCATCTGGTACTAACCAGGCTCAATGTTGCTTAACTTAATTATATATATATATATATATATATATATATATATATATATATATATATATATATATACGAGGGACGTGCAATAAGTAATGCTACTGACGCACTTCCCATAGCAGTAGAGCAATGAAACTTGGCACAGTTATTAGTCTTTCTCTACATAGGAACCACCCAGAGTTATGCATTTCTCTCATCGTTTGATGCAGCTCTGGATAACTTTTTTGTAGAACACCCCAGGTTGGTCCTCCAACCACGACGTGACTTCAGAAATCAAGGCTGCATCATCTGGGAAACGCTTTTCTTTCAAAAACAACTTCATGGCTGGAAAGAGGTGAAAGTCAGAGGGTGCAAGGTCAAAAGAGTAGGAAGGATGGGGGAGGATTTAATAACCACACGCCCGTGCTTCTGATCTGGCGACATGCGAGTTGTGGACCGGAGCGTTGTCCTGCAGGAGGAGGGTACCTTTGCTGATCTTGCCCTGCCTCTTGAATTTGATAGCGTCCCTTAATTTCCTCAAAAGTGAAGCATAAAAGGCTCCTGTAATTGTGGTACCCTTTACCAGGAAATCTGTCATCACTACTCCGTCCTGGTCCCAGAAGACTGTGAGCATGACCTTGCCAGCGGAGGGCTGCATCCTTGCCTTCTTTGGAGGTGGTAAGTCCAAGTACTTCCACTGCATTGACTGAGCTTTGGTCTCTGGATCGTAGTGATGGGCCCAGGTTTCATCCTGTGTAATCAGTCTTTTGAAAAACTTTGACTCATTTTCTTGGCACATCTCCAAATTCATCCTCGAGCACTCGACGCGTTCTCGCTTCTTGAATGGTGTGAGTAACCTGGGAATCCATCTGGCAGACACCTTACGCATATGCAAATGATCATGAATGATAGTTTGCACAGATCCTGTACTAATCTTGATATCTTGGGCTTTTTGGCGAATAGTAATGCACCGATCTTCCAAAATGGCAGCCTCAACTTGACGGACAGAAACCTCATCAATGGCAGAAGGGGGGGGCGACCAGGTCTGGGAGCTGTTTCCACAGACTTCCGGCAATGTTTGAATTCACGATACCAGCGTTTTACAAGGTCATATGATGGGGCATTATCACCATAAGTTTCTTTCATTTCATCAAAAGTCTCCTGTGGTGTACGTCCTTTCAAATACAAAAACCGGATCACTACTCGACATTCAACAGGCTCCATTTCACACCTGACTCTGTTCAAACACCTGTAAAACAGAAACCACAATTAGTTTAGAGCTATAATTTGCCACATAACCCGTAGAGATATAATTCATTGCACATGCAAAATTTCAGCTAGATCAGACAACTGGAAGTGGGTCAAGGGTTATACTTATTGCCCGCCCCTCGTACGTATATATACACTTGTGCCCGATATTATTCATACCCCCCCCTTGAAAATTGAGTTTATTAGGTGTAACTTTGTAAGAATTTATTGCTTACGTCCATATTGATACATATTCTTAATAAACCTCTTCTGATCATTTTCGTTATTTTAAAATCTTTGGATACTTGTAATAAAAGAAATATACAGCTATTATTAAAATCTGCAATGTGCAAAAATAATCATACCCCCTTATTTTTTCAGTATTAATCGAGTTTCTGACTATTTGTTTCCCGTTTGATTCTTATTTTGAATGCTTTTATACAACCTTTGATTAATTTCATTTCTTTTTTTGCATTTTTTAGAAATTAAAATGATATCAACTGAAAACCAATAAAAGAATAAAAATTATTAGAATGGGGAAGAAAAAAGAGCTTAGTAATGATCTTAGGACTAAAATTGTGAATTTACATAAGGATGGTTTAGGTTACAAGTCAATTTCCAAGAAATTTGAGGTCCCTACAGCAACAGTACAGAGCATAATCAAAAAATTCCAGAGCCACCACACAACAAACAATTGTATTGGTAGAGGAAGGAAAAGGAAACTGTCTGCTAGAGCCACCAGGAATATTGTAAGAAGTGTTAATGCAAATCCAACCACCACTACTTAGGACATTTTAGAAAATCTGGAGTCTTCTGGCATAAAAATATCAAGGCAAACATTGCAAAGGACTCTGCATGAAAATGGTCTGAAAGGAAGAAGATCAAGAAGGACTCCATCGCACACCGGAACACACCTTGCAGCACGTCTAAAGTTTGCTAGGACCCATGTGAATTCTCCAGAGTCCGTTTTCTCAAGTATTTTGTGGACTGACGAAACAAAAATTGAATTGTTTGGCCATATGGATGCTGCTTACGTTTTAAGGAAGAAAGGAGAAGCTTACAACCCAAAGAACACCATACCCACGGTGAAACATGGTGGTGGTAACCTAATGTTTTGGGACTCCTTTTCGGCTAGTGGTCCAGGTAGTTTGGTCAAGATAGATGGAACCATGAAGAAGGAGCAATATTTGGAAATACTCCAGAAAAACATTAGACAGGATGCGGAGAAGCTCCATTTAGGACCAAACTGGGTCCTTCAACAGGATAATGATCCAAAACATACTGCCAAAATAGTCAAGAAATGGTTTGAGGATAATCAAATTAATGTTTTGGAATGGCCTAGCCAGAGTCCCGACCTGAACCCTATCGAAAACCTCTGGCACATATTGAAAACTGAGGTTAAACAGCGGAAACCTAGAAATTTGAGGGATTTGGAGAACTACTGCATTGAAGAATGGTCAAAAATCAGTGTTGATGCTTGTAAAAACCTTGTTGATAAATATCCAAAACGGTTACAGGCAGTTATTAAGAATAAAGGACATGCTATTGACTATTAGTAAGAGAGGTATGAATAATTTTGAACTAGTGCCATTATTGTTTTTCTTTGTATAATGTTTCAAACTTGCATAATTTATTTATTTGTTGAGTTTAAATAAAATGCTTATGCTTGATTTATGGTTTTTAAATCCCTTTAATATTGTCTACCTTCTGGTTTGAGCAATATTCTTATAGAAATCTCAAAAATCTGAGGGGTATGAATAATATCGGGCACAAGTGTATATATATATATATATATATATATATATATATATATATATATAGTATCCCTCCTTCTGCAGCCTTGGACTCTGCTATTCGCCAGCATTTGGTTGACAACCCATGCTGTGCCGATAGATATATAATTTAATGGTTCGAGGTGCTACATAGAGCGGACTCCAAAAACCATTTAAAGATTTTGGAGTCTGTCTCTATTGCGGTGCGGAAACCTTCTTTGTGCCGGCAGAAAGAAACACCTAACGTATTGTTTCTCTTTGTGGAACTGTGAATCTTTTCTCCCGTTTTTTTCCCCTCGTTGAGCCATTATTTTAATCGTTTTTTAAACGTTAATAAACTTTATTTTAGTGTCCCCGTAAATTTTGGCATATTCAATAGTTCCCCATCAGAACTCTTTACTTTCGACATAATATTATTTTTACGCTATCGATTTTCTCCTGATGAGATGATAGCTGAAAGAGCTCTCGAGAGACTTCCGCCCATTATATTTAATATATATATATATATATATATATATATATATATATATATATATATATATATATATATATATATATATATATATGTGTGTGTATAGAGAGAGACCGAGAGGGAGGGAGGGAGAGAGAGAGAGAGCGAGAGAGAAAGACAGAGACAGACAGACAGATCGATAGGCAGACATATTGATAGATATGTACATAAAAGTTGAGAAATAGACTTATACACACATATGTATATCATTTTTATTACTGTTTCACTGTTCCATATCTCTTTGTAGCGAACTCGTAACTGGATCCAGACGAGCAGGGAGATCTGTCCTTCGGTATAAGGATCAGTGCAAGCGGGAAATGAAGGTATGTGACATCGATCTAACAGGCTGGAAGTTCATGGCCGAGGACCGTATCCATCGAAGAAAAGCTGCAATGGCAATACCGAGTAGAGGAGAGACCAGCTATTGACGAAGAGCAGAGAGCACAGGCGACAGCTGGTTGCAACCAGAGATCTCACAATCAGACATCACCTATATATGTAACAACTGCAACAGAACCTGCTGATCCAGGATAAGCCTGCAAAGTCACAGCAGACGCTGGAATTCAGCAAGGAACTAATCTTAGGCGCAGAACTGCATTGTCTCCTGAGATAGTCGATGCCAACGTGCGTCATACACACACATAGGTATACTTATATTATAGAATAAGATGTTGCGTATACATTTCCTCATTCAGTATTTACCTCAATAGTGCCCAGTACATGGTTAGAGTGTAGTATTAGTATAAAAATATACATAGATTTATGAAGAAAGCTTTGTTTCAACTCCGAAGGGAATCGTCAGGCTAAATGCATGCGTTTGCATTATAAGATCGTTTTATAGTTAAGCTGTTTTCAGTCCAAGCTTTTACTAATTTGAGGCCTTGATTTTATTGCTTCTATTTCTGTAGTTAGATGATACGCTGGATGCGTACGTTCTAAAGAACGGAATTTTCACTTTAGAATTTAAACTACATGTTCACGGAAAATAACAGGTAGTTATGTAACAAAAAAAAAGTTTTATCTACAACTGTTAAGTTTAGATTATAGAGAACAGACGTGTTTTGGAGATTTCCATTCCTCAAAGAAGAAATGGACTTTTTGTTACTCCCGTTCAGCCAAAAAGGCATATCACCACTTGAACGTAAGTGGCTACTATTTGGGGCCACGATTAAGAAATATTAACAAGATGTTGTTTTACGTTACATTACTTCTGCATATCATTATGGTCAAGAAAGAAAGTAGCAGGAAGGGAATTCCAAAGTCTAGCTGTTCGAGGGAAGAAACTATTCGAGTGGAAAGCTTTCTAGCATTTAGGAACCTTAACATTGAAGGGGTGTTATTTTGTTGCTAAGCGGGGTTGTTTGGGTACGTATGTCAAGGGCGCACAAGTGCAACGAGTTAATCAGAGCATATTCCATTAAATTATTTGTAAAACAGGCACAAGGATGCAACATTGCGGCGATGGGACAGGAGTTTGAGCATAGTTGACAAAGTGGACCTATTTGAAAGAAGAGTCTGTTTTGGATCCTGTTTAAGAGGGAGAGACTAGTGGGGTAGATGCACCAGCCTAAATGTGGCAACAATATTTCATACACGGAGGAATTGTGGCTTTATGGAGGGACAGGATACTCTCAGGTGTGAGTAGTCTTCTAACATGATAGAGGCAACCCGCCTTCTTTGCAGCAGCCTTCGCAATGTCATCAATGTATTTTGCCAACAATGTATTTGTTCCAGTGCATATTGACTGTTAATTTTAAGCCGAGGAGTTTGAAAGAAGAATTCTCAGGTAGGGCGTAATGCGTCATGGATATCGGTGGTTGGAATTATTAAAGGAGAGCAACTTAGTCTTACTAGCATTAAATATTATCCCCAATTCTTCTACTGTCTGACGTCATTTTCTAAGGATTCTGTCATTGTTTTATATTTATATGCATCCATTCTTCCCTCGTGCATGTTATAGAGCGTTGTATCTATGTATTATATGGACTGGAAAGAAATTTAATCCAGATAAGAACAGGAATCCAAAAGATCCAAATAATGCTTGATTTTTTCATGAACCCCTCCCCGATTATTGAAGTTAATCGTGCAGTAAAGTGGGAGGAGAAAGAAGGGGTAGTTGGAGAAGAAGAGGAGTGAAGAAGAAAGAGGAGGAGGAGGACGACGACGCGACGACAGCGACGACAAGAAATAACAGAAGGGTAGAAAGAAGAAGAAGAAGAAGAAGAAGAAGAAAAAGAAAAAAAACAAGAAGAAGAAGAGGAGAAGAATCAAAGGAGAGGCTGGCAGAAGGAAGAGAATAATGAACTAGTAGAAGGAGAATGAAGCAGATAAAGGAGAAGAAGAAGGCGGACAAGCCGTAAAGGAAGAGGAGAAGGGCGAGAAGACGAGAAGAAGTTAAGAAGGCGGAAACAGGAGAAAGGAGGATAAAGAAGCGGAAGTATGAGGAGGAGATGGATGAAAGAGAAAGAAGGAGGAAAAGAAATTAAAAAAAGATGGACTTAAAATAAAAGGAGATAATGAGGTGTAAAGAAGTGGAAAATGGGGTGGACAAACGAGGAAGACAGGAAGTTAAATACGAGGAGGAGGAGGAGGAGGAGGAAGAGAAGGAGGAGGTAGGCAAAATTAAAAGAGTAGGAGTCTAAGGAGGAAAAAAAGTAAAGAGAAATCGGCGAATAAATAAAATGAAATAATTTCGATGGATTGAAATGCAGAAAAGCAGAAAACTTTGAAGTGATGAGCTTGAAAGGCCGACAAAAAATTGCCGAAAACAAAATCCCTAAGAATGTTTTTGTGTGCAATAATTAAAATCGAAGATCACAGCAAAATTAGGAGGAAGAAATAAGAGTAGTAATAGAAAAAGCAAAGAGATGAAGAAGGCGGAGGAGCGGGGTTGAAAGAAGTGGAAAGAAAAGAAGACAGAAGGAAGAAAATAAGGAAACAGTAAAAGAAAGATTAAACGGATGAAGATAGAAGGAGGATGTCAAGAAGTAAAGCCAACGAGAACTAAAGGGGGGAGTAGGAAGAGGAGGAGGCAAGAAAAGAATAGCAAAGCGGAAAGAGGAGGAGGAGGAGGGGATGAAAAAGAGACAGAGAAAGAGGACAAGAAATAAAGATGGTGGATCAGAAATAAAGGGAGATAACAAGGGTAGTTGAGCGGAAGTTGGAGGTGGATGTATGAGGGATAGGAACATAAAAGAAACTAAAAACCGAAAAGAAGAAGAAGAAGAAGAAGAAGAAGAAGAAAAAAAAGAAGAAGAAAAAGAAGAAGAAGAAGAAGAAAAAGAAGGAGAAGAAGAAGAAGAAGAAAAAGAAGGAGAAGAAGAAGAAAGAGAAGAAGACAGAGATTAAAGGACGAGGAAACGTAGGATGAAAAAATAAAGAAGAAATCGACAAAGTGGTGAGAAAGGAATAATCTCCATGTATACAAATATAGGAAAGCAGAAGAATTAAAGAGATGGAAAGACTGAAAAAAAATTATTCTTGCAAAAATAAAAAAAAATTAAATATATAAATAAAAAATAACCAAATAGATTTTTTATGCCGAATGATAAAAATCGAAGTTTGTACTTAACAGTGAAATAAAAAAAGGATAAATATTTTCATACTGGTAAAACGATAATTACGAATATTTAATCAGACGTGAACAGTTTTATCGATTATTTCCAATCTTTCAAATGATTCGCTAATAAATGCTTCGTACTGGAAGTTTTTTTTTCTTTTGAAATAATAATAATAAAAACAACAATCACCTTTTTATACTTACAAATGAACCAAATAATGAATAGAATAAACAAACCTTTATAACTTATGATGACAAGATGTTTTTTATTTTCACCCCAAAATGGCACAGTGCCATTTTGATGTAGAGGGCTGCAATCGGGGGAAAAATTTTCAGGGATACTATGTAGAGTTCAGCAGCGAGATGTCTGTTTACATTACACTTGAACTTCTGCATGCCAGTACACTTAAGAAAGCAAGAACCCAGAAGGGAATTCCAAGGTCTAGCAGTCCTTAGGAAATAACTATTAGAAGGCTTTCTGGCATCTAGGGATTTCTCCTGTGTAGGGGTAGGATTTAGCTGCTTGTCAGTTTTGTCGAGGGTATTTATGTCCAGGGGATATAAGGCATTTAAGTTCTTCGGGGCACTTACCATTAAAATACCTGTAAAACAGGTAAAGAGATGCAACATTTCGTCGATGGGACAGCGGTTGAAGCCTAACTGACAGTGCGGGATATATTAATTTGGTGACTCTCTTTTGAACCCTATCTAAGAGTGAGAGACTAGTAGCAGATGCGCCATCCCAAATATGGCAACAATAGTCCATACATGGGCAAATAGTGGCCTTGTAGAGATACAGGATACTCTCAAGCGTAAGTAACTTTCTAACACGGTAGAGAGCCTACCTTCTTTCAGGTAATGTATCAGTTGCCATGGCTATTTGTAGTTGATGAGGTTCTGGTAATTATTAAAGGAAAGAAGCTTAGTTTTTTTGCAGCATTTATGTTCCTATTCCACTACAGACCGGAGGTTTCCTGTAGGATTTTCGCCATTGCCTTGAATATGTGTCCATTCGTTTTCCTCTCGTGTTCGCTATAAAGTGTGGTGTCATCAGCAAACATACCTCTCTTGGAGAAAAATATATCAGGAAGGTCATTTATGAATATCAGAAATAATAAAGGTTCAAGAATCGACCCCTGAGACACACCGCCATTTATATCATATTGTTTTTACGTAAGGCTATCGAGGACAATCTGGATTCTTCTCTTATTTAAGAAGGATTAATTGTTAAGAATTTGTCCAGTAATATCATATGATTTGATTTTCTTGAGAAGAACATCGTTCCATACCTTGTCAGAAGCCTTAGCTATACCTAAGGCTACTGCCTTAGCCTTATCTATTGAATGGGACATACGTTCAGATATTATAGTTAGGATATCTGCAGTAGAACGGGCTTGCCTCAATATATACTGTTGGTCGGACAAAAGGTTAGCAGCTGTGAGGTGATGGACTAGTGCTCGATTAATTAAGGACTCAAAGAGTTTGGCGAAAAGCAAGAGGAGGCTAATGGGGCGATAATTTAATTGGTCAGTTTTTTTACCAGAATTTTTGTAAACTAGTACAACAGAAGCAGTTTTCCAGTAGTCAGGGGAATAAATTCGTTAAGGTATTTGTTATAAAGTTTGGAAAGAACTAGAGCAACTCCAACGAATAATTTTTTTTTAAATAGTACAGCCGGGATGAGATCAGGTCCACATGCTTTTCAGGTGTCGATATATACTTGAGAAGGGGCAATTTTAAGATCGTCTAGTGTGGTTTCTGTCCATAAAGGAAAATTAAGAAGGAAGTGATTTGTTGGGTCAAAAGTAGAGTTGGAGGCAAACCAACGGACAAGCATGTTAGCTTTCTCAGTTTCTGTGCAAACAACCTCAAAATTTTAATATTGGATTTTAATATAATCAAGTTATATGAGGGTTGTTCCAAGAGTAAAGCCTCCTATTTAATTAAAAAAATTGAAGAACTACGAAGACGGGAGCTGTACTATTAAAACGAGCGACCGTTTGTATTCCAAAATTTATTTTTCTACATAGTCACCACCATTCTCAATCCACTTTTGCTAGGAATTCAATGACACATCTCTACTTCTGATGCACGTGCATGGCAGGGGTTTCTTTCTTTAGAGTTTCATATCGTCAATATCTGCAGTAGAGAAAAGGAAAGTTTCAGCTCAAGAATGCATAAATTCAGCCATCACAACAATGCAGTTTGCAATTCCTTTTAATCCATTCGGGCGAGATAAAAAAAACGAGGCATTACTTTTGGAATGCCCCTCGTAGTTTGCAAAGAAGCATTCCTGCGGTAATGTCAAGCTTTTTATAGTCTCAGCTCTTCGTATTTGTATCCCTCTCAGATGTAGCACAATGCCGAAAAAGTGGGTAGAATATACCAGCGCACGAGAGGTGGTGCATTCTCGCCCCTTAAAAATTGCATCAGCAATTGTATTTTTGTAAATAAAAAAAAATCGCCCTTTTGTATTTACGGATAAGCCAAATACCCTAAACCAGAGTTCCGCAAGGGTCACAGGAGTTAGTTTGTGTTGTAATAATGGTCGGGCTCCTGCAATTATAATTGAAGTTGTTTAATAAAAAATACTAGAGAATATTTTTTTTTTTAATTTAAAAAATATGTAATAGTTTGGTCCTATACATGACTACAAGTACAAATGTACATGCAGTTTAATAAAAATACAACGAAAGGAATCAGAACGAGATATAAATGAGTTTTTTTTTTAATTTCAAATTTAAAAAGCAGCAAACATGATTCACTTGTATATATTATTCCTTAATTGGAATTCATTTTTGAGATGAGCATTATATCTATTAATTTATTTTTATTTCGGACTATTATTCTCATCTTTATTAGTTGTTGTTTTCATCTTTATTGGTTGTTGTTTTTTTCACGACGTTTCGGCCAACTATTTCTCTGGCCTTCGTCAGGTGGTAACCGCGACGGATAGGAACTTCGAATCTCCTAACTGCATTCTCAGCAATCACTGCCATCCGTAGTTGTTGTCGTCTCACCACGTTTTGGCCAAGTAAACCTCTGGCACGCTGACGAAGGCCAGAGGAATAGTTGGTCGAAACGTCGTGAAAAACAACAACCAATAAAGATGATTCACTTGTGTTTGCATGCAATCCACATAAATGATAAAAGTTTTTTTTTTTTTTACATGGTGATCACCACTTATCCAGGCCCGGAAGCTACTCAGGGATAAGAGTTATTGCAAATACAGTACGTTAGTGTGGAGATTTAATGAAGTGTCTACTTAAGGGGGCGGTTCATCAGGAATTTGTTTACGTTGGACTTCAAGACATCCAGGTTGTAGTCAGGTGGGAAGCAGGCAGTTCCACAGGCGTGCAGTTCTAAGAAAGAAGCTTTGTTCATGGAATCTACGTTTTGATTTAGGCACAGATAAAGAGCGGGGAAAATTTTTGACAGTGGATTCAGCTAGACGGGTGTTTTTCGTAAAAGATCGGCGAGGGGGGACCAGAGATTGGAGTTCAGACGAGCACCTGCCATGGAAATAACGATAAAACAAGGATAGGCTCGCAACGTCTCTTTTGTGAGAGAGATTGCAGGGAAGAGAAAAGGGCACCCCCCACTAAGCCACGAAGTCTATTTTTTACTTTGTCAAGGCAGGATAGGCTGTTTTTAGCAGCTCCTGTCCAGATATGGCAGCAGTATTCCATCCTTGTACGTACTTGGCTTTTATATAGATAGAGGATTGCATCAGTAATGAGATATCTTCTGGAGCGGTAGAAGGATCCCACCATCTTTCCAGCGACCTTGGCAACAGACTTGATGTACGTGTTCCATTTCAGATCAGGAGTAAAGGTCAAACCCAGAAGCTTGTCAAAACATGGTGCTTCTCTCCGGATTTAATCATTCATCTTGTCATTCTCATATCCATATTCTGTCCATGCAATGGTGAATGACGTCCGTTTGTGATGAGGAGCTACATCATTTTTAAATATGCATCAGCATAGAGAGAACACAGGTGATCTACAAGAGTACATCCTGACCACAAATCCCGCCATTCTAAGGTTAGCAATAGTTTCATTTACCCTCATCAAAAAACAGCATGGCTTCGCGGATAATCATATAGAATTGCCAATGAGAAAGCATAACTGCTCCAGTTAGTGGAGTACCAATAGACTATATACATATTTAGCATGCTGCACATACTATTTGATAAAGTATAGTGAAGTTCAATAAATTTATTGAAATAAATTCAATAAATTTATTTATTTGCTATTAGATAACTATAGCGAAGTTCAATAAATAAGCTATTATACAAAGTATAGTGAAGTTCAATAAATTTGAATGTTACATGCATATTCTTGCAGAAGTCAAGGGAAATAATTCATGACGTGATTACATCCCTTTAATGTCTAAGAATATTCGGGGAATAAGGTTAAAGTAAAAAAGGTTCACCATAATCTATAGTTTATGCAAGGAGAACGTATAATATATACCTGCCCCATATTTTGCCAAACTTGGGTAATGCCTATACCTACACTAACGAACACCATTCTATTTCAACAGTTCAGAATAACCCGACTACATGAGTTGGTTTCTGCACTTAAAGATTTTTCTTAATATGTCGGTTGTTCTCACCAGTGCCGCTGTTTCTATGCTGCCCATCTTACCTTTGATTCTATATTATTCACGTTCAAGATTTTTTCGGAACTCTTCCTAGTACACCTACAATTGTTAGTATTATTGCACCAAGTAGAGAATAAGGACCCCG
The DNA here is from genome assembly GCF_053919585.1 of Euprymna scolopes. NCBI lineage: Eukaryota > Metazoa > Mollusca > Cephalopoda > Sepiida > Sepiolidae > Euprymna > Euprymna scolopes. The sequence goes on along the minus strand of NC_136495.1, from coordinate 35,220,749 downwards.
GTTTGCTTCACTTAGAAAAGAACAGATTTCGGGTGACACCGCTTTAACCTTGGTACATTCAAGCCGTTTTTACGACTAAGACTGCGTTTTTTCTTTTTTATATATTTACACAATTTTAATTAATAATTGGTTGATGTGTTTATTTAAAAATTAAATAATTAAAAACAAAAAAGAAATAATAATAATAATAATGTCTTAAATAAAACTATTTAAACCAAAATTTGGATCGATATTTTGGTGCTAATGCAGACAGTGATCCGCGCTAATTTTTAAATCGTATTTCCACGTTTAATTAAAGTTTTATGACATGTTTTTTTTTTATTCAATTGTAAGGTTAAAGTACAGAATAGGTACAAAATCCCCTCCCCTCCCCTCCCAATGTTAAGAATGGCTTTTTAAATAATAACGTTATTATTTCAGCACGGATCATTGTCTGCATGAGTACCGTATTTTTACCATGTTTTGAACGAATATCCCATTTAAAATTCTCGCCGGCAAAAAAGTAATATCTTTACAAAACAAAACAAAACAAAACAAAAAAATAATAATAATAAACTTTTAGATAAAACTATTTAAACAAAGTTTTTAAGGACAGAAACAAATATAAAATAACTGACTTTTTTGATGTTCGCAAATGTTTCACGGATTTTCGCAACCATAATTGATCTTTATTTATGTAGCGTCCATTTTTTTTTCTGTGTGCGTTTTTAATACAAATCAATATTTATTTCATTATTCCCAAAAACATAAACTTTAGCGACAATACAAGTAAGACTTTTAAACTTTCGGGTAGATTTTCCTGACACAGAGTGTGTTTATATATTTACAAAACGTTTTAACATTTGGACAGATTTTTGATATTTTTAT
>NC_136495.1:35209882-35217382 GCF_053919585.1 Euprymna scolopes | reverse complement strand
TACAAATTGAAAAGAATCGTTATACATTTTGTACAATCATCTTAGTTTATTTTTAAGTTTTAATTTTTAATTAGTTCATATTCGTGTCACCTTGGTACAGTGGTAACGTCATCAGCTTTGAATGCTACAGCATTTGTTTCGATTCCATCTAACAGAAACAAAGTATTTTTTTTACTTTTGAAATCAAGACTCTATAATAATGTATACGAAATCTGGACAAATTAAAATATCATATTTAAGCGTATTTTACGCCCCGGAAAAACCGCCCCCATATATATATATATATATATATATATATATATATATATATATATATATATATATATACCACTCTCTATATATAAGCCTTCGTGTGTATGTATGTGTATTTGCGTGTACAACTCTCCTACATCCCACACCACTGCACCGATCATGACCAAACCTGGCATGATGATGGTCCTACACCTAGGGATGATGCACACCATTTTCCAAAGTAAAGGTCACAGATCAAGATCATAGCCTATGTATATATACTTTCCTAAAGCCAACACCACGGGACCGATCATGACCAAACCTAATATAATGATGGTCCCCGACACATCATTTTTCAAGGTAAAGGTCAAAGGTTAAGGTAATATTTAATAGACTCTCTCTCCTAGGGATAGTGCACACGCGAAGCGAGGGTTGTTTGCTAGTATGCAATGTTAGGTTATACGTCAATATCCATTCGTTTTTAATAATCTTTATAAGAATATATCTGTTTATGAGGTTAGATGTTTATTTGTTTTTATGTATACACGTACATTTGTACACACACACACACACATACACACACACACACACACCCTTTTTAACCTTTAAAACTATATAAAAAACTTATTTAATTCTTATATTTTTTATCATTCGTTAAAAAACTATTTAGTCAGTAAGTCATTTAATTACCTGCAATCAATGCATCAACTTGCTCTCTTGAATTCACTATAGTACTAATGTTAATTTAAGAGATCATCAGTTGTTTACTATGAAACCCTGTTTCGGAGATTTAAAAACAAAACAGTATATTAAATCATTGCTCCTCAGCAGTGTTGATCAAACACCACCTTCCTAAATCTTAAACAGGAAAAAATGTTACAGATATTAGATTTAGTTTCCTATTCTTAATTAATTTGGCTAGCCTATTCATGTTATAAAAATGAATCCCTTACCTATGAGATTCATCTGTTTCCAAATCCAAAATGGATATATTTTTTAATTTACCAGTCTTGTATTTATAAGATTAGGATTAATCCATTTGACTACTTATCACCTCCTATTATGATTAGTACTTTATATATTTACATTCTTATTTATTTAAAATTTAATATATATATATATATATATATATATATATATATATATATAGGTTAAATATATTTCTAGATATATACACTTTTTTTTTTAAACAATTATACAATACATTTTATACATTCCTAATATAGTTTTGGATTTCCTTTATTAATATATTCCGGTTAACTTTAAATGATTCAAAAGCATCAGGATAACGAAAAAATGTTTTATTTAAATGTTTAAATATTTTAGTTTTATCCCCACTTTGTTTTATCATCCTTATTATTAAGCTAGAAACTGTGGGTATAAAATCTATTAATTTTAAAGTAACGCGAGTTATTCTCAAAATCTCTGATATAATAGTTCCATAAAACATAAAAACAGGGCAGGTACTATCTTTATGCGGCATACGAACTATTTGAAAGGGGAAAGAGTTTCTTTTATCAAATATTTTATAAAGAAAAATCCCATCCTCAATTTTTATATCTAAATCCAGAAACGTAGCCTGTTGTCCTCTATGTTCACAATTCAATTCTAACTCCGTTGGATATGCAAGATGTTTGTGTTTTTCGAATTCATCATTATCGTTTATGCATATAAGATCATCTATAAATCTACATCCATGAAAATTATATGTTTTAGATATATCATTTTTTATTTGTGATGACACACACACACACACACATACATACATACATACATATATATATGTATATATATATATATATATATATATATATATATATATATATATATATATATATATATATATATATATAGATTTGCCCCAAATGGTGAAGGATCCAATCCCATTGAGATATCTATCGTTTGAAGTAATATTTTATTTACCATTTAAAAATAACATTCTTTAATAAAATGACTTATAAGTATTTTTAAAATACCTTTAGAAACACTGGTTTTGCTGTTTTTATTTTTACTCCAGAAAGCTTTATAATTTGAAAAGTCTACATATTTAGCTTTACCGCCTTCAAAAGCTAAACATACAATATTGTTTAATTCTTTTATAAGTGTTTCGTGTGGAATTTTAGTATATAGCGTAATAGATTCATAAGTCTCTATAGATTTTGCTTTTATTCTGGAATTTATGCTAATTTTCCTTTTACTTGTTGTGAATTATTTACCACCCAAAATTATAGAATTTCCTTTTCTGGTGGAAATTATTTATTTGATTTATGATTAATTTAAACACTTTAGATATAGCTTTACTTAAAAGTTTAGTAATGCACTTCTTTAAAGCTACAATAAATCTAGCGCTAACTGGATTTTTGTGCATTTTAGGTATCCAATACATGCATGGAAGTTTTTTTGATTTTTTCTTTTAACTTTAATCCTGCTTTTCACTAATAATACTATTATTCAGAATAATGCTATCTAAATTAATATAACTTACTTTATAGGTATCTGAAACGTTACCTATAATTCCTACTTCTATCAATAAACGTTGTATATAATATCTTTTACATATAAAAGCTATATTGTTTGCCGTTTTATCACTAGGAACTATTACAAATTTATCTTGAATATTTTAAGTTCCTTCAGTATTTCTGAATTTTTAAGAAGAGGATTAGTTTTTTAGGGTGTTTATTTTTTTTACGTTCAATCTTTTTATTTAAGCATTCAAGTATATTATTTTTTCATGCATCAAACGAAGATTGTATTATATTTATTTATCATAGACCTTCTAGAGCTTTAGTTACTTCTTTAACACATTTAGTGGAATTTAGGCATTTAGGTTCTCTATAATTGGGATCTCTACTAAGGAGTTTTCTTAATTTAGAAGTTTTTACTTTCTTTAGAGTTCCTGTAATTATATGTTTTATCTCATTATTATAGAAAAGAGAGTAATTACATTCACATTCTGGAATATTTATAATATTATCATTTATATTAATATATTATACCGTTTTTTTATAATTGAAAACCTTATTACATATGGTTTCCCTAGTTTATGTGTAACTATTGGGTTTTGATCTTTTGTCTGTAGCTCATTTGGTAGTAATTGTGTGTTTCCTCGTCAGCAAATTTTGAAGGGTTTTTATTGAATTTAAAAGACACCATAAATAAACCTAGCATTAAAAGTAAGGCAGATGAATCTTTTCATTTTTCGCTTTTTGAAATCAGGAACTATGGTTAAAATATTCATTTAGATGTTTGCTATAGCTTTTTATCTTATTGAATGAAAAAAAAGCGAAAAATTAAAAGATTAATCTGCCTTACTTTTAATGCTAGGTTTATTTATGGTGTCTTTTAAATTCAATAAAAACCCTTCAAAATTTGCTGACGAGGAGACCTTGCTTATTAAAAAACTATATGTAATTATTGTACATAACTTGATGTATACCACAATAAAAAGCATTGTTTTCCGAAACGATCGTACAGATAATTGATTTTGTTATTGTTCCTTCTTATGAAACGGATTTTTAATTTAATTATAATTTGATTTTTAAATTTTAAATTATCAATCACATTACTTAATATTGAATTAGCTCTAGGACATTTAACTATCGAGCTTATTATATATCTAAATTACAATGAGCACTTTCTATTTCCTGTATTTTAATTAAACTAGTAATTTCACTGTTACATTAAAATACACTCAGCTCTTTAGACTATTGTTCTAATCTCCTTTAAATTATATATATATATATATATATATATATATATATATATATATATATATATATACAAAGTCAGCCAAAGAATCGGGAAGATTTAAATAATTAATTATTGAAAAATACGTTTTAACAACTTTGTTAATTCCAAATAAATTTTGATCAGCAGTATATATATATATATATATATATATATATATATATATATATATATATATATATATATATATATATATATATATATATAAGAGCAAATAGTTAATAAAACGTGTTAAAAATACTTTGAAAAAGAGTTAAAGACATATTTAATTTGAAAAGGGAACACTAAATAAGTGGATAGTCCTTAATCCGCGGAGTTTCGAAGAAATACTTTCCTTCTCATCAGATGGTAGGAATTAGCAAAATGCGGGATCGGATTTTGCATGCAAAAATATTTGATGAAACTGCAAGTAAGTTAAAGATCTTATTTGACAACAAAAAGTGAAGCATAGGGAAAAGGGTGAAGAAAAAGGATATTTCACGTGAATGGATAGTCTGGTGAAAGGTAAAGTATCCAATGACGGTAAAATCCAAAAATGTAAATCCAAGAAATTTTGTTAAATTTCTATTCGCACAAGTAAAATCCAAGGAAATCGCGTAATTGGAAGATGGTCCAAAATAATCCAAAAGTCCGAAATTCGTAGAATAATTCACAAATAGATACAAGGAAAAGGGGAAAGAATTCAAATAATATTATTAAAAGAAAAAGAAGATATGCGTGTAATTAAGAAAAATGGATGAAGAAGAAGAGAAAAAATGAGCGAAGAAGAAGAAGAAGAGAAAAAATATTGAATGGTGATAGAATTAAATATAAAATAGAAAAGCAAATTTCAAAATGACTCAGACAAGACGACGTTAAAAGGCGCCAAAATATAGGAAAAAAAAGAGGTCAACTGAAAGGTACAGGTTATTACTAAAGAAAATATCAGCAGAATTTATTAAAAGACACTAAAAAAATTAAGGGGAGAGTATGGCCGGTATCTGCAAATTCCAGATAAAGCAAGTAAGTATGTAAGTAAATGCATATAGTAAAATATAAGTAAATGTAAGTAAATGTAAATAGGATATGAAAGTGTAGGTAGATTTATATATTTAATAGATAGGGATATTTAAACACCAAAACGGAAATTGCAGATAAAAACCGGTCAAACAAAGAAGAAACAAATAATTAAAATAAAGGATTATTAAGTTAAAGTATTAAGAAAGTATGTAGAAGAAACGATAATGTGAAAGAAAAATTATATATCTATCTGAAAGGTATAGCTATGTAATTTCAAAATTACTATAATTAAATTTGGACTTATGTTTACAGAAAGAGATCAGTTCGTTTTTAGAATTTATTATATTGTTACTTTGAGGGGAAGTAATTATAGTTATAGCTTCGGTTGTGCAGAGGTGACATGACTTAAAGCCTGTAGTATAAGACTTAACTTTTTTTATGATAGTCCATTTGATTATTAGAATTAAGTTTTTAAATTAAAGTGGTTAGAGAAGTTCCTTGGTTATTATTAGAATTATGGTTGTTAAAAGAAAAAATGTGGTTTGACATTCTTTTCTTAATTAATGTTAAAGTAGTGCCGATATATGTATGTACTTTATTAAAAGCTTGAGGTCTGAAATTAATATTAATTTACTGATTTGTATTAGGGAAATAGTTTGAATTTTGTTCATTGTGTTCAACAAAGAGTGGGACAATGATTGTACGACGACTGTTTTGGAGGGGATAATGAGTGTTGTTAATGTTAGGATGGCTGTTATGAGAAATATTATTATTCTCATTATTATCATTATCATTATTATTATGATTATTATTATTGCTAGTTGTATGATTGTAAATCGAGGAGCTGCTCAAGTGGTATATTGGATTAGTAACTATATCAGATGGAGAATGGGAAGAAGGATAACTTGAAGACAAAATATTAGTGTCTGTTATGGGAGGATTGCGTGAGAGCTCAGTAATTGTGCATGCATATATAACATCTTTATGGATGCAATCATTATTGAGTGGGCAAAGCTGTTTGTTATTACAATTACAGTTAGTTTTGGGTTTAATTGGGAAAGGGATTTTTTGGACTGATTTAATTTTTTTGTTATTAGATGTTAAGATTCTTTGTGGCAATTAGGCATTGTTGAATAAGAAATCCTTATTGAGTTTTTATTGAAAATAGAACTATATCTGTGTGGGCATTTGAAAGAGTGTTGTACAATGTTGAAGAATTCCTTAGGTATATTAGTTTTGCCATTTACGCTAAATGGAGGATTAAACCAAATATTTTCTTTCTCCTGATGCGACTAGGTGGGTTAGAGGTATTACGATTAGTATTTTGGTTTGGATTATATAATTAGACTGGTTCATTGTTATTGATAGCGGCAGATCTTGTTATTTGAACTGGTTTCTTACGAGTCATATTCTGTGTGATTACAGATTTAAGGCAGCCAGCAGGAGGAGCATAATGGTTGTATTTAATCTTTTCATTGTGTCCTGAGTTCCTTAAGGCATTATTGAAGAAAGTAGCATTTTGATTAAAAGTTTTTCATCAGCAGAAAGAGCAGAAATTCTTCTAGATACGGATGGTACTATAGATTTTATAATTGAGTTGGGGTGGTTAGAAGATTTATAGACGTATAAAAGCGTAAGCTTGAGTTTATGATAGGGGCTATGAGTTTCGGTGTTAAGATTAAGTGTAACATCTTGAAAATTTGAAGTCTTTTTGTTTGGTTCGATAATTATAGAAAGGCCAAAGTTATTAAAGAAGTTATGTAATTTTTTAATTGTTTTGTTGTGCTCTCTTGGCCTGGCTATTGGAGTAAAAAGGCGCGCTTGGATATGTTTAAAGTGGTATTTAAGTTCTTTCAGTAAGAAGAGTCCCACTAAAAGAAAAATACATTTATTTTATATATATATATATATATATATATATATATATATATATATATATATATATATATATATACTCCCATAAATATATATTTTTCTGTATTAATATTCATATTAAATACCATATTTTCTATTTATTTAAAATAAAATTAAAACTTTCTTGTGTATGGGCCATGGAATTGCATTCATTTGCAAAAGATCTAGCTAATTTGCATATTCTTTTAAACATTCATTTTAATTAATTCCTTATTAGTTTTTTCGGTTTTCTTATGGCTTTATTTATGGGATGATCATCTTTAGTTAACTATTATGTGTAATTATATTAATGTAGATAATCTACATGATTTATACTTGCGTAATATTTGCGTAAAAAGGTGAACACAAACCTCTTTTTATATATATTTATGCATGCGTATATATATTTGTAAAAAAATTGCTTACCAAACTCCTCTGTCAGTTTTTGGTCTACAAACATAAAACTTAATATATTGGGTATTTGAACCCATGCGAAACTATATTTGCGTTTTAGCCGGGGAAAATCGGCGCAAAAAGTGAAAATTAAAGAAATGGAATTTGCCAAGTGAAGGTCGAACGATGGCGTTCCGAATATGCGTGCGTAACTTAATAGCTGCTGGTTCATGTTTT
>NC_136495.1:34982382-35204882 GCF_053919585.1 Euprymna scolopes | reverse complement strand
AAACGTGACAGACCAAAGAAAATTTTATTACAAATCTAAGTGTTAGATCAAAGAAAATGCTATTCGAAGCTTGCGATATTTTGAACCGAAACGTTACATTCAAACTTAAGCGTGATGATATTATTAGATTATCCAACATTAGTATTACATACTACATAATTTACAAAATTGAAATTCCCTTGGTATAATCTAATATTCCTACCATCTATTTTTTAAAAAAATGTACGCATTTTCAAAATGTCCGTGCATTTTTCTACCGCTCCTTTCCTATTCTTCCATAGGTTTCCACATCCTGCCGGGCTAAGAAAGATCAGACCCCATCCATAAAAAATGTTCTTTTTTGGTCAGCCCTTTACCAACTGACCTGATTTTATTCAGTCCGCAATCTCCACCCGATCTCGTGCCATATTTTTTTTTACGATCAATATCAGCTGTTTAATCCAGCCACCTCTTTCACAATAACAATAGAGGCCCTATTTGCCTCTCCACCAACTTGACTACTCATCGTCCAACGGTTTTCTGAACCTCTCTTCCCCCCTCTGGGTGTTTCTAATATTTTGAGCTTTGTCTAATTTTTTTTCTTACTGATATTACTGTAAAACATTTCCATTTGCTTCAGAATACGTGTTGGAGATCCAAACAAAAGACCCCTGCTTACAATAATTACTGGTTAGCTCCTAATTACACAATATACCTTCCACTATACCGATTGACTCCGATTTTCCAAGCCTGGATTCACAGAATTCGGCAGAGACCATAGAAAATATAACCCCTAACTAACTTAATCCCCTTCCCTTGCGATAGATCATAACAGCGCGTTCACCTAATTCCTAGCTATGCTCAGGACCTGTATAATTTTTCCTTCACCTCCACCAGACCGGTCAAGAATCAAAGAGTTCTCCCACATCCATATCTCTCTAAAAATTCAACACGGTATCTTGTTATGTTGCCATTTCTGTTAAGAACTTATCTACTGATTGAATTGTTACGTATCCTTTTCTACTTATACTGATCGATTCGCTATCACAACGGCTTTACTGCCCTTGCGCCTTCTTATATCTGTGTTAGGGAAACCCTCATCCAGAACTGGTGACAGCAGCTAGTTCTTAACCCGCAGAACTCTGTCCGCATTTTTAATTGCTGTATTGAGTAGCCATTATACTCGAAGTCACTATCCATAACTGGCCGTTTTAGAATCCTCAGCTGGCGGAAAACATTTTTTTTTTTTTTTTTTTTTACTACAGGAGCATTTCTCATTCTGCCTTTTTCTGTCAATTTACTCAAATCAGAAAAATAAATTGTAACGAAAAAAAAAATACTTTGGCGAACACTCTCAAAAACAATAAAATATCTAACTGAACGTAAATTCAACATCGTACTAACCCACTCTAAAATTTTAATCCGATAAGCCGACTTTCAATTCTTCTAAACATATTTACTGTCTAACTGTTTTTTTCTTTATCTAATTAAATCAGCGGTCTAATCTTCCAACACAAATACAAACACCTATAATTACACCACAAGTACATATTAAATTTCCATAAACATCACATAATGATCAAACAATAGACATCTTCAGTTCGTTTTATTTTTTGAAGAAAAACAAAAAAACAGAGTTCTGTTAAAAAACTGGAACATAAAATTTTTACGTCATCAGAGGACATCACATATAATCCCAAAGTTCAATATTGTCCTTTTTGTTTCAAAACCCCATAAAAAACGGCTAGTTGCAAAATTCCACATTAACATTGTAACACAAAAATTCATTTCAAATCTTTCCATCTTTGACAATAAAAAATAATCATTAATTACCCAAATTAAAATTGCAAATTTAAGCACGGCGAATAATAATGCTGTTTCAAACCTAAGTGTGACAAACCCAAATGATTGTTACTTCAAACTTAAGTGCAACATATCAAAGAAAATGCTATTTAAAACATAATCGATCAAACCAAAGATATTTTAAACATAAGCGTTATATAAAAAAAAAGAAACTTAAGTGAACGTATCAGGAAAAGTGATATTTCAAACTTAAGCATTACATACAATAAATAAATAAATAAATAAATAAATAAAATATAAATTTCAAATTTAATGGCGACAGACCAAAAATGTTATTCTAAACTTAAGCATTACCGATCAAAGAAAATACTACTTTAAACTTTAGCGTTAGTTATAAAAAATTAACATTTTAAATTTAAGCGTGACAGATCAAAGAGAATGTTTTTTCTAACGTAGTGCTATTTGTTAACATATGCGTGACAAATAAAATACTAGTACTACTATTACTTATACTAATATTACTAATAGTACCACAATTTGATGAGAATAGCTTCGCATGATCTACACAAAACAGTAGTAAATAGTCAATAAGGACGCCAGATTTCCACTGGAAAAGTATCGATATTTTCCTTAAAAATGCTATAGGAGGTAGTGCTGTGCTGCGGGGAAAAGATGAGCATACGAAATGTTCGGTTCTAAACCTAAAAAATGTCTCTTATTAAATTTATTTCTAGTGTTATGGGGGACAGTAGTAGTAGACATGGGCTTGTGAGTAAAAACTCTTCCACCGTCTTTTAATTATTACGAATAAAAAAATAAATAAAATATCAGCTAAAAGATCAAAAATAAAAATAAGTAATAGATTTTTAAACATAGTTGGAAGAGAATGAGATGTTGAGGTCGAAACGAAATTATTTATGTACTTCGTATTAATAACATTCCAGTCAAAGATACATGAATAATTTGCTTTGTTTTATATATTAGACTGGCAGGGCTAATTGACGTTGCCTGGGGTCATAAATAACTAAATCGAATAAGCTTAACATTATGTGTAATATCTTTATATAAAAACTTCTATCTATTTAGCAGCCTCATTTCCTTGACAATTAATCTGTACAGATTTTGAGCAGAGATAACTCTGCGTAGAACAAATGGTGCCAGTAAGTTTCTTCTCCATCCATTTAAGCAATATTAAATAGTTATATGTAATTTTCGGTACAGCCGAAGAGAGTTACCAAAAGTAATATTGTAATCTTACAATTTTTGATCCTTAACAACTTCAAGTAAAACAAATGGTCGCCATAAATAAGTTTTACAAATTTTACTTTTAGAAATTTCTTTGACTTAATAATTTTATTAGAAAATCATCTTTGTAATTTAGTGGCCGAGGACCTTTTCGCTTTGTTACTTTTTATTTCCCACAAAGGAAACGTTGCGAATCTAGCTCTGCTTTATCGTTGTTTTCATAATAGACTGAACTTAAATCTAAACATTCGCAACAAATACTCATCTAGTTGCAACAGCTATCGATAATTTTCCGCACTTTCTATCTGTGCTCAAAACTAAACGAACATTCCACGAGCAAAGTTTCTTTCCCAGAACTGTCCGCCTGTGGAGTAGAATACTGTGGGGTTGCTCCCCAGTTAACTATAGCATGGTCGTTTTCAAGTCTAATGTAAATAAGTTCTTGTTGAGCCGTTCTCTTTAATAACCAAACTTTAACTAAGTTCCACCATTACTGATCAACATGATGTTGTCTGCATATCCACATAGCACTTATTAAATCTTATCCTTGAGTGGCCTCAGAGCCTTGATAAACAGTGACCCTCAAATGAAAAATAACAAACAAACAAACAAACAAAAAAGAACTTAAGACTTCCACCAGACTAAGGCTGAAGGAACAAGATAAAGTAACTGCTTTTGATTAAATAATTCGATATTCCGTACGGACTATCAAGTTTGACATAAATATTCCATAGTTCGTCAAGACGCTGATCGGATGTTACAGCGACTGAAACGTTATGAAAATAACATCCAGGATGAGAACAGTAATCCGAATAATCTAAATAATGGAAAGTATCAATCCTCATCTAAAAGATTTCGAAACTTTAATTTTTTTTGTAATTTTGACATTGCATTTGACATTTTAGAGGCAGATATATCCCACCTCTTACACGTAGGCTCTATATCTTAGAATAAGATTAAGTTTGCAATACTCATACTTAATTGACATATTCTTAAATCTCTTATTCTGTCGGCTGCTTCTAGTTTAATCAATTGAAATGTTATAGGTCGTAATGCTATTGACGGTCTTCGTATTATGACGATGAGAATCGTTTAAAAAGTGAAGCCCATCAACCAGATTATAAATAGCGGCTTAACATGAGCATCTGCAAGAGCTACACGAATAAAGCTGTTTCCATTTAAAAACTAAGAGACCATTTCCCTTTGATGAAGTAAATATTGTTCTGTTTGTCTGAAAGGAATGTCACACGATATTCCCCATTTCATAACAAAGTTTAATTTTCCGTTCGAAGTAGATGTATATTTGGATAATTGACTGATAAGGTCATTCGACGGCTCAACTATAGATGGTGGCCATCTTGTCTATGGCTATCAATCAAATAAGCATGTACATGATGTTTGGAAAATCGATGGCCAAACTTTTACAAATCCTTTCAAAACTGTAGGGAGAATTGTAGTTTGCATGATTAGCGCGGGTGTCATTCGCTTAAGAAAAGAAAGAGAAAAAATGTCTTAAACTCGAAACCTGACCGATACGAGACAAAACGTGTCTTATGCAAATTGAGATGCGGTTGGTTTGGACAATATAAAAAGCCAGCATTTCTTCAGTCGGGGACGATTCTGTTTTGCCGGCTCGACATCGGTACGGTGTACTTTACAATCTGTCGTAAGTTGAAGAAAGCTTGTTTGTGATAACATCGAAAAGGGAAATTTTTCTTACGTGTGCTTCGACGCGGCGAACTTGGCGATCTGAAAATAATTCTTTTTTCTATTTCGTAGCTCAAACATTCAACGATTAGAAAAACAAACGCATAATTTGGATTCAGAAATCTTTCCGTCGAATTCAGGAATCTGCACGGAATTTCGAACCGGGACTTTTATTTAATCCACGAGGTTTGCATGTGCTCGTTCCATCAGCCATCACTGGGCAAAAACTTTAAGTATGAGAATTTAAATTCCGCCTAGAGGATTAAATTTTTAACACCCAGAAGAGGGTAACTTTACATCTGAATTTTACCAAGTATTTCAATCGCTAGGCCACGGGTCCTTACGGACCAGATGGTTAAATAAAGTCTGCCATTCGAAATTCCGTGCCGATTCTCGAATTCGACAAAAATTCCGATAAGATACACCTGAAGAAGGTCACAGGTTACATCGATCGAAATGTAAAAGATAGCACTCAAGATGAGAACGGAAGTTCGAAGAATTCAAATTCTAAGAATAATCAGCTAAAAAAAAAAATCATTCATCTAATTAAGATGCCACACGGTGAATGTGGTATTTTGGTGAGAGTGTCTGGCTTTAAGCCAAACATTTTTTGATAAAATTGAATGACCATCGACCCTCCCTTATTCGGGCTTCTATGCCTAAGACAAGAAATAAACGTTATGGTTATTATTTTTGTTTAAAAACAAACAAACTTATAAATGTCCACTTCAATTGCTTAAAAAAAAATAACGTTTCTACGTGCAAATAATATAAACGCTCCATAAATAGGTTATTCATTAGACGGTACGATTAGGCTGACAAATTTTAATGTGTAATGTTAAGTTCCGACCTAAGGTATCGTTGAACACTGCTGCAGACAGCGTTTCAGATGTATCCGCTTGCTTAGATATGGATAGATTTTAATTCTCTTCCATTCAACATGGTTGGTTTATTGGTCGCGAGGTTTTAGGCGGTCCGACAAAAAGGCAAAAAGTTCGCTAGGGTGTACGCGTCACAAATCGTGCGACCAGTATAATTATATTACTCTACAATGATGCTTGCTCATAGAAACAGGCGAAACACGTGTATGTGGATAAATATTTAATAATATTTGTCGTAATTATATATATATATACTAGCAATCGGTGCCCGGCGTTGCCCAGGTGTTTTGAGGTTAATGCTGAGAAAAAAAAGGTCAATTTTTTTAAACTTTGACCCCTATTATGACCTCTTAACATTTATTGTTTAGGGATCAAGTAAAGTTAATAAGTTAGATCCATGTCCAAGGAATCTATATCTAAAATATCACGTGTTTACTGTTTAGACCCAAAATTGTAGGAGGAGTTTGGTAGAGTTCTCAAAGGTCAAATCGTTGAATATTGACCACTTAATCGCCAAATTTCTGTCGAAAACCTATCACATCGATTTTCCCAAATCTCAGTACCCTGTATATCAAATTTCGAATCTCTAGGCTTAAAATTGACAGAGTTTTAGCGTAGGGAAATGCACACAGACGCACAGACACACACAGACACTATCACTTATATATATATATATATATATATATATATATATATAAACATAAACATCATATATATAAGGATAATAGTACGCCATATATATAACAAAAGACCATTATTTACTCAAGTGAAAGGAAAACCCGGGGGAACTTTAACCAAAAAATAAGTCTATATTTTTTTGTGTGTATTGATAGTCTTATAAGCGAGTAATTATTAATTCAGCCATCTTGATTCTTAACCAAACAGAAAGTTCAAGTAGGGGGATTTCCTTTTTTTTTGATAGCGAGGCCAAATTTCGCGAATTTGGCCTTTTTAAAGCAGTTTGGCCTTCAAAATTTCTGTTTGGCCTTTTTCTTCACCGATGAAATCTGGGGACGCAACGGGAATTTTCGGCAAAAAAATGTTGTTACTATGCACATCTATGTATTGAAATACAATTTGTGGCAAAATTTCAGGAAAAACTAATGGATGGTTATTTCGCAATAGTCCGGACAATTCGCTAAATTATCTCGTCAAAACCTTAAATCTCGAATTTTTGTGCATTTTTTTTTTTGGGGGGGGGCTAATTCGGCATAATAGTGTCCATTTAATAGTATTATCTTGAAAAAATAAAAAAATAAGGAAAATTACAAAAAAACAAAAACAAACAAGAACAACAAAAGTGTGCCGTATTTTTTAAAGTTTTATTGCGTTGTTTTTATTTGCTTTCTTTTATTTCATCGGTGAAGAAAAAGGCCAAACAGAAATTTTGAAGGCCAAACTGCTTTAAAAAAGGCCAAATTCGCGAAATTTGGCCTCGCTATCAAAAAAAAAAAAAAAGGAAATCCCCCTACTTGAACTTTCTGTTTGGTTAAGAATCAAGATGGCTGAATTAATAATTACTCGCTTGTAGCGTTGATTTTTTTCTTTTTTCGCTATAAAAAAATAACTACTTGATGAAATTACGTGATTTTTTCTGTAGGAAAACTTTATCCCATGACGAGTACGTACAATATATTTTTTAAAAAAATATTTCCATTTTTTAATGTCAATGGAAAACTGCACAAGTACCCAAACCCGAAATGAAAAGACCACGAGTGAACGCGCGTTTTTTTTTTTTTTTTAGTTTAGTTTCATAATGGCGGCCGTGATGTCGGAGGTTCGATTGTTAGATTGTAAGTTTCGTATTTTTGTAATTTGTAAATCGCAAGTTAGGAAAAAATTAAACCCTTCCAAGATGGACAATAAATAAAGCCATAATATTTTATGGTAAAGTTAAGAGCCTACGAACCATAGTTTTTAGGAGATGTGATTATTGGATTAACCAATCAGAAATCGTCTGTGGCACACACATCTCTGTTTATATATATATATATATATATATATATATATATATATATATATATATATATGTATATATATATATATATATATCTTCTCTATTCTATCTTCTATTCTATCTTCTTTCTTCTATCTTCTATCTTCTATCTATCTTCTGTCTATCTTTCTTCTATTCTATCTTCTATTTTATTCTATCTTCTATCTATTTTTTCTTCTATCTATTTTTTCTTCTATATATCTTTTCTTCTATCTATCTATCTTCTTCTATCTATCTTCTATCTATCTATCTATCTATCTTCTATCTTCTTCTGTCTTCTATCTTCTATCTTCTCTTCTATCTTCTTCTATCTTCTCTTCTCTTCTCTTCTATCTATCTTCTTCTATCTTCTATCTTCTTCTCTTCTCATCTCTCTCTATATATAATTAAGTTATTTTTCTCTCTATATATAATGAAGTCATTTTCCCTCCGCTTTTGACCATAATAGGATAAAAAATCAAACCATTTCATGCAAATGTAATATGCACAAGCTGCAGCACAGTATCTGAGGTATCTATTACATCTCCAGTATCTATTATCTGAGGTATCTATTACATCTCCACTTTCCCGATTAGCGTACATTCCTATATTTTTCCTGGTGAGAGTTCACTGCCAAAAATCGGTTAGAATCAATGGAAGTTGTAAAATCTTTTCTCTTTAATAAATTCTCCCTTCCACCGCTCCACACTTACACCGATGCTACATCGTTCACAAGGGACTCTTAAGAACGAACACCGATTTCTGGTTTAGTAGTTGCTTACAAAAACTAAAATGCTTCCTATTGGGTGAAACGCACCACGCTTATTAATTTCCATTTATTTCCAAACATTTTTACACTGAGAAAAAAACAAAAAACAAAAAAAAACAAAAAAAACAAAACAAGGATTCTTTCCATTTTTATGTATTTATCTATATTTTTTTCATATACATATATTACGTCATTTCCGTTTTCGTTTCATTTCGTTTCGTTCGATTTCAGTTTTTCTGTTTCCGTTTTTCAGATTGCTTTGGGGAATTTAACAAGGTTATTTTTTCCCCAGACTTAAATATTCACTTTCTCGTTCTAAATAATGATACCATCATGATTATCGCATTTATAAATGTAAAATATCAAATTTTCACGTAAATCGATTAGGAACAATTCCATTTATGACTGACTAAAAATATTTACCGACGACGCGACAACGTCATTATCTTTTGTTATTATAAGAAGGGGGGATAGTATTTTACTATTATCGAATAGGGACTGTACTGAAATAAAAAAATAAATTGGGAGGGAGATAATTTTTTTACACTTATCTGTACTTTCAACTAACAAGTTAAGTGACAATAAGCTTGGTTATTATTTGACGGATATTTGGGAATACAAAATGCTTTATGTAAGTCATCAAAGTTAAGCAACAATGAGCAACAATGAGCTCGACATAGCAAATGATACATAGATATTAAAAATTCCTCTCTCCTAAGAATAACAAATATATTCAAACTAAATTTTCTCATTGTTTATACGATCCCGACCGAGCAACGCCGGGTAGCCCCGCTAGTATATATATATATATATATATATATATATATATATATATATATATATATATATATATATATATATATATATATATATAGTCTGGGTAGCTTATCCATAAAAGGCGTTGAGTGAAATTTGAAAATCAAATAAGAGACGTGTTACTTTCAACACTTTAAAGCCAAATAACAACGCGAATTTTTTTTAACCTTTAAAATTAAACGAATGTACGTTTGTCACTGAACAGTGATAAAACAAAAATTGTTGGACGTTTAGGATTGGAACTTGATAGACAAGGCACGCGTAGATTCAAGTTTATTTATACATAATATGGTTGGATTGCAAAAAGGATTTTGAATTTTATTATGAGTAGTATTTTTGGTAAATATCAAACAATATACCGGGAATTAAGCGAACATTCTCCTTTACAGTAGACACACGTTGAATGAGACGGACGTGTATTCATGCTGTTTGCAAAGCACCACACTTCTCTGCCTTGGCAGAATTTGAGTAAAGATAAACAGTATTTGAACTTCACGTTAAAAAATAGTCCTTGGTTAGGGGTTTAATAAAAAAGTGAACTATATTTTCTTATAGTGTTATATTCACGACGCTAGTGTGACGTATTGACACAATTCAAGACGGTGAATATACACGTGTTGCATTGTACGAGCAACGCAAACAAATTCATGGCCGATGTGACAACGCGTTTTATGATTTTTGTCGCCATTCTAGGCTTGAGGACGAGTTTTGATTTCAAAAAGGATTCAAAGAAACTTTTCTGGGACAGGCAAAGGTAAGAAATGTAGAAAGATTCAATAAATCACTCGTCTCTTGATTTCTGTCACCGGAGCCAACTTTGTCATTAACGAGAGGTGACAATTTCTTTCGCGACCAGATCGGTCGGTCGGATTCTGGTTATTGTCTTATTGCAAGGAGAAGGCTGACGAAAACGGCGGCGGAATGTAGGAAGAAGAGGCGTTGTGTGAATGGGCGAACGAATTGACTTACGAGATGCGTAAAATAGAATCGGCATCGCGAATGCAGTGTTTTAAAATTGAAGTGTCATGAAGAAACGGGCGTGAAAGATATGTGGAGAAGAGGAGGAGATAGGAGAGAGAAAGAGATAGATAGATAGATAGATAGATATATAGAGAGAGACAGACAGACAGACAGACAGAGAGAGACGAAGAGAGAGAGAGAGAGAGAGAGAGAGAGAGAGGGAAATATATAGATAATAGATAGATATATCTAATATATAGATATAGATAAATAAAAAGAGAGAGATAGACAGAGAAAGAGAAAGATAGAGAGAAAGAGAGGCAAAAAAGAGAAAAGGGGACAAACAACTTCTGTGAAAGAGAAATATATATATCTATTATAATAAAGTTGTATTCTTGTTCGTTTGTTTCAATATTTGTTTGTTTTATTTGTTTATTTTATGATGTTATAGCAGATAGTACATCAGTATAATATAAATCTGAACGTCTGTGTTTGTCTGGTCACGAATAGGCTCCTATATGGTTGACTATTATAGAAAACTGATCACATATAATGATACAAGATGTATCGAGACACAGGAATGGGTATGTTTGATCTGACATAATGATGATTCATTAAAATTGTGGGGTCTGCGTACGCGCCTGGTCCACAAAGTATGGAAATAAAAAATTAAAGATGAAAAAAAAAAACGTTTCCAAGTGTTTTTGATATAGATGTACATAATAATACATAGATAAGGATGTTTTAACTTAAATAGAGATGGTATAATAAAATTGTGGGGACTGCGCTCGCGCCTGGCCTCCATGGAATGGAAATAGGCACAAACTTTAATAAAGACTTTTCATATCTATCTGCGTAAGTATACTTTGATAATTATGTTTCAGTTTGTAAGAAATATGGTATAATAAAATTATGGGGTGTTCGTTCGCGCCTGACCTCCATAGAATGGAAATATGTCACAAAGTTTAGCAAGGTTTTTTAATATAGATCCACAGAATATTGTGATAAGTGTTTCAGTATGAACAGGTATGGTATAATAAATTATGGGGTTTATCTATTTTATTTTTACTTTCATCATATTTTGCTTTGGTTTTGTTCCCCCCAAATTCGAAGCTATCTCTTTACAGCCCTTCCTTTTCATAACCTATCATACTTTCATAAACCAGAGTCCATTTTCTGTAGGCTGTTTTTGAACCCAGTCAACGACGGGTACTTTTGCTAGTATATTATATATGGCGTCATAGCAGATGACGTCATAGCAGACGATGTCAAACGTGATGACGTCATATATGATGTCACATGTGACGTCATATACGACGTTATAACAAAACTGTCATGTGACCCCATATATGACGTTACAACAAAAATGTCATATGTGACGTCATATATGACGTTATAACAAAAAGAAACAATTTAAAAAGGACAAAAATGAAATTTCCGGGCACCACTGCGTATATATATATATATATATATATATATATATATATATATATATATATATATATATATATATATATATATATATTAGAACCCCGGGATACGGCGTTAAAAATTAGTAACAAAATACAGTACAGTATATAATACTCATGCACATAATCAAATAACATTATAAATAATACTTAACCAAGGAGCGAAAAAACATCGTATTCCACTTCGTAACCTGAAAAAAACTATATCCTAGGGCCACCGTATCCCGGGGTTCTAGTATATATATATATATATATATATATATATATATATATATATATATATATATATATATATATATATTAAGTAATGTGATTTATAATTTAAAAATTTTAAAAATTTTTTTAAAATTTAAAAATCAAAATTTAATTAAATTAAAAATCAGTTTCATAAGAAGGAACAACAAAGTCAATTATCTGTACGATCGTTTCGGAAATCCGTGCTTTTTATTTGTGGTATACATGAAGACACGTAGAACAATTATACATAGTTTTTTTGGTAAGCACGGTCTCCTCATCAGCAAATTTAGGAGGATTTATATTGAATTGAAAAGACACCAAAAATAAACCTAGCATTAAAAGTAAGGCAGATGAATCTGAAAAATTGAAGTAAAAGGTTTGGATTTAAAATTTATGAGAAAATTAATAAGAAAATTGGTATAGGTTAGAGATAGAAATGAGTAGAAAAAATATATTTGTTTTTGAATTTACATAATAAATTTGATTTAAAAATATATAGATATAGTTACCTTTTAATTTTTCTTTTTTTGAAATCAGGAACTGTATTTAAAGTAGTCATTTAGATGTTTGCTATAGCTTTTTATTTTATTGAATGATGAATTTTAAAAGGGCGACGCTCGTGCAGTAAATTGTTTCCGTTAGCGTATTTTGATTTAAAGATGCTACAGTTAATATCTATAGAGAGAGAATATTTAATTTGCAAGTTTTTAAGGGGAGATAATTGTCATGGTTTTATTTATTATTTGATTTACGAGTCTAAGGGCGGTAATTGGTCTAACTTAATTTATTAAAAAAAAAATATATATATTATAGTAAATAATTATATCAGCCCCTTTAAGAAACTCGTTTCTTTCTGTTGAGCATTTTACAATTTAAAAAGAGTCGGTCAATTTAGCTCGCATACACAGATCGTCATATAATGATTAGATCACTTTGACAGACGCTAAAACATTTAAAAATAAATGTTTAGATTTAAAAAAAATATTTCTCGCGGTTAACAGTCGCCGAATGGATTTCTCCTTGCTAATGGAGTCAGAGATGGCTTCGTTGCTGGATTCGAATCTATCGACCGGTGTTTATCGTGAAACCCTGCACTGATGATTCCTGAAAGGATGAAAAACTATTATAGCAAATAATTACATATACACACACACAGACGCATACAGAGAGAGAGAGAGAGAGAGAGAGAGAGAGAGAGAGAAAGAGAGAGAGAGAGAGAAAGAGAGAAAGAGAGAGAGAGAGAGAGAGAGAGAAAGAGTGTACGTTTATGTGTGTGTGTGAGAGAAAGAGAGACAGACAAACAGACGCACCTCAAAAAAACAAAAACAAAAAAAACAAAAAAACAAAAAACAATGTTGGACCGGCATGTTTGTTGATCAAAATGTATATCTACACGTGCATGTACGCATCCATTCCTCACTGTCTTCATTCGCATCATTCCCACCGCTTAATTAAGTAAAAGTCATGAGAATTGGCTAGAGTGAACCGCAATGTGTACACTAGTTTCGGCCACTCTCACAATTCCTGATACTAAACAGAAACCCTTATAAAATGAGTTGAGGGGAGCGAAAGTTCGAAACAACGCCATTAGTAATACTCTTCAAAACAGAAACCACTAAATGGAGTTTCCAGACATGGAAAATCGAGCAGATATATCATCCCTACCAACAAAGATGGCCGACTAATTCCCAACACTTTTGTTCCGAAGACGATGCATAGTGCATTTTTGGCAATAGTAATGTATTTGGAAAGCGCCAAGAACGGCGATAACAATTAATATACATGTAGTTAATGTGGTGAATGAAATAGATGGATAAAAAACATGAATGTTATGAATGGGTCACCAGTTAGCAAAAGCGAGAATTTCGGAATGAGAGTGGGAAAACGTGAATTAATAAACAAAATATATTTATAACAACAATTTTACAGAAATATAAAATGTACTTTGAAAGACCAAAGTTTATTTAAACGTTTTAAAGTTGTTGGATAATATGTAGAAAAAAGCGCCAAAAATTTCGATTCAGAGTTCCATTATGGGTATGTGTGCGTGTGTGTATGCGTGCGTGTGTGCGTGTTACAGTGTGTGTGGCGAGAGAGAGAGAGAGAGAGAGAGAGAGAGAGAGAGGGAGCGAGTCTACCGGCTGAGTGGCTGCGTTCGCTACTATATATTGGGGGCATTATAATAACTAATCGAGAATTGATCGCATGACATCTGCATAAATTAAAATATCATATTTAAGCATATTTTACGACTGGGTAACGCTGGGCGATCTGTTAGTATATATTAAAGTGACTTTGTTTGTCTGTTTATTAATCTGTGTGAGAAACGGTCTCTACCAAACTACTATGCCAATGCTTGATCTATAGACTTGAAATTTGATATATAGGGGATTTCGACCTGTAGAACAATTTCGTTTGCCCCCAACTCCACTTTGTACCAGGAAAACAACTCCCTCCCAGACTTTTCTTTTGCGAACAGAAACCACGTTTAATAATCCGAAAACACACCCTCCCAAGTTTGTGTCATAAAAAAAAACTACACCTCAAAGGCATGTGGACTTAATCTCATCCCGGCTATACTATTAAAATATACCCTGCTAAGATTACGCCAGTTCTCTCCAAACTTGACAACAAATGCCTTACCGAATCTGTCTTTCCTGGCTGCTTAAAACTGCTTCTATGGTACCAGTTTACAAAACTACTGGCGAATAAACTGACCCACTAAATTATCACCCTATTATCCTCCCTTCTCTTTTCACCAAAAATTTTGAGTCCTTAATTAATCAAGAACTAGTCCGTCACCTTACAGATAATAAACTTCTTTCCGACTAAGACTATGGATTTAGGCAACTGCGTTCTACTGCAGATATCCTAACTGTAATCTCTGAACGTATGCATTGGATAAGACAGGGGAGGCTGGAGCAGTGGTCATTGATATATCTAAGGCCTTTGACAGGGTATGACACGATGGTCTTTTCATCAAAATTAAATCATTATTACTGGAAGAATACTTAACATAATCAAATCTTTCTTAAATAAGTGAAATATCCAGGTTGTCCTTAATGGTCTTACTTCAAAACTACATGACATAAATGCAAATGTGCCGCAGGGGTCGATCCTTGGATCTATATTATTCCTCTTATTCATGAATTGAGATGGGTATATTTGATGATGACAACACGTTTTATAACAGACACAAAGGGAAAATGAATGAACAAATATCGAAGAAAATGGCTGAAACCTCAGAGGAAGACTTCCAGTTTATAGTGGAATGAAGACATAAATGGATGGTAACATTTAATGCTGCAAAATTTAAGCTTATTTCCTCTAATAATTACGAGAAATCTTCGCAACCACTGATAGCCATGGCTAATGACATTCCACCTGAAAGCTCTTCGTCCAAACTTCTCAGCCTAACGTTCACAGGGAACATATATTGGAACAAATATACCGAGGACATTATCAAGACTGCTGAGAAGAAGGTGGGCTCTCTCTACCGCGCTAGAAAATCATTTGAGACTGAGAATGTCCTGTATATATGCAATGCCACCATTCGCCCATGCATTGAAATATTGCTACCACATTAGGGTTGGTGAATCTGCTACTAGTCTCTCACTCCTAGGAAGGGTTAAAAAATAAATGGTCAACCTAATAGGTCTCGCACTCCAACCTCTATTCCATCGGCGAAATATTGCATCCGTGTGCTTATTGTACAACAATTTTAATCGAATGTGCTCTGATAGAACTCTCATTCCTAGTACTTTCTCGACGTAAGCACCTCACCCTACATTATAACGATCGCTAAATACTGGAAAACCTTATACTCAAATAGTTTCTTTCCTCGAACTGCTAGACTTTGGAATTCTGTCCCGTGTCCCTGCTTTCCCGACAATAACGACACGCAGCAGTTCAAGTGTAATGTGAACAAACATCTTACTGCTCAACTCCCTAGATAATATCCCTGCAAATTTTGTACCAAATATTAGCCCCTTATATCCAAATAGCACGGTGCCATGTTTGGGGTGAAAAAACAATAATAAAAATAATTTACAAGGTTTCCGCAACCGCAATAGAGACAGACTCCAAAAAAATGCGGAAACCTTCTTTGTGCCGGCAGAAAGAAACATCTGACGCATTGTTTCTCTTTGGGGAACTGTGAATCTTTTCTCCCGTTTTTTTATCCTCGTTGTGCCATTATTTTAATCGTTTTTTAAGCGTTAATAAACTTTATTTTAGTGTCATCTTAATTTTTGGCACATTCAATAGTTCCCCATAGAACTCTTTACTTTCGACATAATATTATTATTTTTACGCTATCGATTTTCTCCTGATGAGATGATAGCTGAAAGAGTTCTCGAGAGACTTCCGCCTATTATA
Source organism: Euprymna scolopes (assembly GCF_053919585.1). Taxonomy (NCBI): domain Eukaryota; kingdom Metazoa; phylum Mollusca; class Cephalopoda; order Sepiida; family Sepiolidae; genus Euprymna; species Euprymna scolopes. Next base: position 35,188,664 of record NC_136495.1, on the reverse strand, counting down.
TTTTATATATATATATATATATACACACACACACACACACACACACACACACACACACACATATATATATATATATATATATATATATATATATATATATATATATATATATATATATATATACATACACTTATATGTAATATACTGAGTTCGTGTAATTCAGTAAATTTTCATATACCAATAGGTTTTAAGCCAAAAAAGTTTGACTTAAGTATTAAGCTACAAAATTATCACATTTCATAATTGAGCATTAATATACTGTGTGTGCAAAATCAAGACTTCAAGATAAGGTGTTGATGACGAAAAGTGTATTTCATTTTATATTACAATTGTTTCAATGTCCAGTTCGACAGTTTCAAGCATTATATCTGTTGAAAATTTTCTTTTTTTCTTTTTTCTTTCTATTCAAAAAAATGCTACATTGCCAAAAGTGTGTTTATCCATAAAGTCTGAAGAAATGCTGGATTTTTGACATTGAAACAATTGTAACATAAAATGAACTACACTTTTCGTTGCCATCAACACCTTGTCTTGAAGTCTTGATTTTGCACACACAGTATATATATATATATATATATATATATATATATATATATATATATATATATATATATTGAGTTGAACATCTGTGTGTGTGTTTGGTCACGAATAGTTGGTTGACTGTTATAGAAAACTGATCACATATAATGATAGAAGATGCATTGAGACACAGGAATGGGTATGTTTGATCTGGCAGAACGGTGGTTCATTAAAATTGTGGAGTCTGTAGCTTCTCAGACCAATCTGAGCGTGGAATTTGCGTCGGCAAAAAAGGCAAGCAATGCTTGGCAGGGGGACGTTGTTGTTCAGCACGATTTTTTCTTGCTTGCCTCTTGATCCCAACCAGTGTTCTTCTTTCTGCCTCGTATCCTTTGGTACTATGTATGATGGATTGGCGCCACAGGCACCGATCCTGAGATGTTGTTTTCCAGATGTGAAGATCAAATCCGGTGTTTTTTAGGGTGGATTTGAGTATATATATATCGCAGTAGAGGGCGACCGATAAGTCTTTTTCCTGTGGCTAGCTCCGAGTACAGGGTTTGTCGAGGGAGTCTGTTTTAATCCATTCTGAGGATATGCCCCAACCAACGGAGTCTGTGCCTCATAGTGGTGGCCTCAATACTGCAGCTGTTTGATCTCTCAAGAACGATTGTGTTGGTTACATAGTCATACCATCTGATGTTCAGTATAGCTCGAAGGTTTTGTTGGTGGAATTTTTCGAGTTTAATGAGATCACTTTGGCATATAGTCCAGGTCTCACACCCATACAGAAGCGTAGGCATAACAATCGCGTGATATACCATGAGTTCAGTTTTTATTGAAAGATGTTTATTATTGAAGACGCACTTCGTCAGTTTACTGAAAGCTCCATAGGCGAGGCCAATTCGGCTTTCTATTTCATTCTCATTTGAGCACTTTTCCGATATTATGCTACCGAGATATGGAAACTGATCTACTTGCTCAAGAGGAGTGTCATTTATATGAATGCTTACGTCCTGTAAGATGGTATTGGGTACTGGTTGTACTAACAGTTTTGTCTTACCAATATTAACAGAGAGTCCGAAGCGATGGTAGGCTGCCGTGAAGTTGTTTACGGATCTCTGGATGTCTTTCTTGGAATGGCTAAGGACCATGTTGTAATCTGCATATTGAAGCTCTGTGATGTGTTGGAATTTCACAAGGCTTTGAGATTTTAGTCTAGCAGGCTTGAAAAGTCCCCCATCATAACGGTACCTAATGTCCACCCCGGGTTATTTGGGGGAAGTTCGTGCAGCATTGAAGCAAGATATAAGGAAAAGGAGGTAGGTACAAGAACACAACCTTGTTTTAGTCGACAGGTAATTAGAAACTTTTTTGTTTCCTTGCCTTGGCGATATATCCTGACATGCCTTCATGCAGTGCCTGGATGCGTTCTACAAAGTGGATTGGGCAACCAAATTGCTTGAGAACTTTCCACATTGCATCTCTTGGAACGCTATCAAATGCTTTTTGCAGGTCATAAAATACAAGATAGAGGGGTTTCTGTTGTTCCCTGATTTTCTCCTGTAGCTGTCTCGCACAGAAAATCATATTTATTGTTCCTCGAGAGGCACGGAAGCCGCACTGAGATTCTGGGAGGACGGATTCCGTGACTTGCAGCAAGCGATTCAGATTTTTCCCATCATGGACAAAAGGGCAATCCCACGGTAATTGCCACACACTTTCGGTCACCCTTTTTGAAGATGGTTACTATCACTGCGTCTTTCAGATCCTTTGGTACTTGACGTTCTTCCCACATCTTAAGAATGAGAGTGAATAGTCTTGTTTTCAGATGTTGTCCACCATGGTAGATAAGTTCGAAGGGGATATTATCAGGCCCTGGGGCTTTATTTACTTTCATTTGCTCCATCGCAATTAGAAATTCTGTAAATGATGGTGGTGCATTCATCCATAATTGCACTGGGTACTGTGGGACCATTTTGAGAAAGTCCTCATCTGCAGAAGATTCTTTATTGAGTAGAGTGGCAAAATGCCCCTTCCAACGATCCAGAATTGATTGTGGATCGTTGAGGATGGTGGCATTGTCTGCTGCAAGGAGTGTTGCGATGGAGGATCTGATGGGGCCCAAAATTTGTTTTATACCGGCATGGAAATTTCTAAGGTCGCGGGCTTCTGCAAAACCCTCCAATTCTAAAGCTTTCAGCTGCCACCATTTGTTTTCTAGTTCCCGTAATTTGGATTGACATTTTTTTTTGCGGTTTCTGTAGATGTTGGTTTAATGCCAGCTTCGAGGGTTTTGTTCATGAGCATGGCCAGCGTTTATATTTTCTTGAATGAGTTGATTAATTTCAGCATAGTTTTCATCAAACCAGTCTTGATTTTTCTTTTTCTTTAAACCAACTGTGACTTTGGCTGATTCATTAATGATCTTACTGATTGACAACCATTTTTCTTCCAGGTTGCAAGAATTGGTTGGGTTTATACGAAGTTGTTGTTCGATGGTGTGTTGGTATTTTGTTTTTACCTCTGTTAGGTGAAGTTTTGAGAGGTTATATTTTTTCCGAGATTGCTGTTTTAATTCAAATTTGGGCTTCTTTCTGGTGGTATATTTATCATGTATGATGACCAGACGGTGGTCAGTCCAACAGTCATCTACACTTAGTGCTGATTTAGTGATATGGGTATCCTTTTTATCTTTCTGACGGACAATGACATAGTCTAGAAGGTGCCAATGCTGAGATCGAGGATGTTTCCACATGGTCTTAAATCTATTTGGGAGCTGGAACTGAGTGTTGATAATGAATAGCTCAAATTCTGAGCAAAGTCCTAACAGCAGGCGGCCGTTTGAGTTGCATTTACCAAGTCCATGCTTCTCAATGACAGAGTTCCAGAGTTTATGGTCTTTTTCCACTCTCGCGTTAAAGTCGCCCAGCAGCATTAATTTGTCACGTGGTGGGGCTCTGGTTATAAGCTTGCCAAGCTGCTGGTAAAATTCTCGTTTCACTTCACTGTCGGCGTCTAGGGTTGGTGCATATGTCGAAATGACAATAATGAAGTTATCAGAAGGCAGTGGGACTCTAAGAGACATAAGTCTCTCATTTACAGCTGTTGGTGTGAGCTGATGATCTGTCCGTGTCAGAGAGTTCTTACGTTCCATGCACCAAAGGTTAGATTTGTGGATTTGTTTTTTTTTTTAATTTTTCTGGTTTTGACCGCAGAATAGGGTGTCCCACTGGATGCGGGTTTCCAATCAGGCACAGTTGTGACTTCCAATTTTTAGCCCATATTTTCTATGGCCTCCCTATTCAGGGTGGGCAGCAGTTGTCCTCAATATGCCTGCCTAGTCGTAGACGCAGGACCGAGCCTCCGGATAATCACAGTTCCAAGAGAGGGCCACCATCATGCGTCCACCGCCAACGTGCAGGTTCAGACTAGGAGCTCTGAGTTTCACTAAAACCTGCTCCCTTGTCCCATCGCCGCTGGTCTTGTCATAGAAGAGAGAGAAACAAAAAGAGGGAGAAAATCAAACTAGAGGAAAGAAGGAAAAGCCATTGGCATATGAATTTGTTTAGGGTGGGCATCAACTTGCCAGGAGGAAACCCACACACTGTGCTCCCAAACCTTCCTTCGCGGCACTTGTAGGGGTGACGATATCAGGGAAAAGGGGTTGCAACGGATATCCGGAAAAGAAAACAGTTTATATGTTTGTTAACCGTCTCATAGCCAGTTCGTCTGGCTATTGGGATATTTTAAAGTCAGAGTTTTTCTTCTCGTAACCTTATCCCAGCCAAGGGACCCGCAGGGCAGCGGAGCAGGGGTTGGTGGTGTGTCAGGGCGTGTCCACACGATTGGTGGGCCATGTCATATTACCTTTGGGGACCCCTGCTGCCCCAAGATCCCCTGACATTGAGCCTGGTGCTGCAAGGCACCAATATCCGTGTGTGACCACGAGGAAACATGTCAGGAGTCTTAACACTGGAGAGGCTAATTATACTGGCAGAGAAGGCTTACGCATTCTGCTTCTTATTCATCTAAAGGCTAGCCAGCGGCAGAAGCTGGAAGTGAAAAGCATGCAAGCAAGAACTTAGCACTAACGCTTCTGCACTAGACGCATCACAGTGCCCTGTGTTTCTATACACGCATACGCAGTATATATATATATATATATATATATATATATATATATATATATATATATATATATATATATATATACAGGATCTAAGGTGTGCTATAGGCCTACTACCCTTACAGTTCCTTGATATTCGTACATTTGTATATTTTATCAGGTGAGAGTTAACTGCAACAATCGGTTAGAATCAATGGAAGTTGTAAAATCTTTTCTCTCTATTCGATTTATACTCCGCCCGAGACCACTTAACACCGCTGCGGATACGTCCACAGGGGAATATACGAAGAACACCGGTTTGAGTTCTTAGTTGCTTAAAAAATATGGATTGGCATTTTTCCGTCGGGTGAAACGCGACTTTACATTTCAATTATCCTGTGGGTTACTTGTGCCATTTTTTAAAAAAAAATTTCTTCGCCTTCCCCTCCCTCTTTTTTCTCTCTTTATATTTTTCTATTTTTGTAGGGGGTAGGGGGTTGCGATTCGAAGGGTTACTTAAAGGAAACGAATAACATTGGATTCCAGTTTTTACAAGAAACTTTAACAGTCAGCCGCCAGCGTTCTTCAAATCTTGCACCGATTAGCCGCTTTAATATTTTATTTACTATCTTTATACTTCTATTATGTTTGCACTGATTTCATACGTGATACTAGGGGGGCAGAGCTGACTTCCTATTTTCGGATTAGTTACTTATTCATTATTTATTTCTATACATTGCATTACTGAGAGTTTCATTAGCACAATTACTACTACGCTATCGATATTGGAATCAGACGACATTCAAATTGGTTAACAGCGACAACAAAGAAAACAATACCAAAAAAGAAAAAAAAACAACATTAAGAAAAATAAAAAACACGGCCAGTTTTCTTGTCTTATTGATTCATTTTTTTTCTTATTCATTGAACCAAAGAAAAATAAATAAATAAAATCTAATAAACATATTTTCATTATACACGGTAAGTTTTATTTTTTTTAATTTTGTTTCTCCATTAAAAAAAAAACATAAAAATTAGATTTAAATAAACATATTTGCATTTTACGCCGTAACTTTTTGGGATTTTTTTCTATGAATATAAAAGCTAAAATGTGTGTGTATGTTTGTTGGTGTTCCTTCACCCTAAACTCGGCCCCCTCCTGTACTACGACAATGACGTCATGTTTGACATAGAAAACGTTGACGTTAGTTTCAACCACCTGCAAGTGTTTTTAAAGGGTTAATTTTATCCGTTCTCAATTGTGTGTCTCTTTTGCGTAGAGGTAATGTGTCAGGCATTTTATTTCCGCCTTAGTCTCGATGCTTCGGGTTCAAGCATGTCTTCCTACCTAAACCTTTTTCCCTTTTTTTTTTTTTTTTACATTTGTTCTCGTTTTTGCTTTGTTTTGGTTTTTCCAATTTTTTTATAACATCGTGTTTTTTTTTTATAATATTAAAACAGGGTCGCCCCCTCCTGCTTACACAATCCCAAACACCCGGGCAACACCGGGTACCCTCGCTAGTATATATATATATTTTTTTTTTTATAACTTACTATATATATATATATATATATATATATATATATATATAGTAAGTTATAAAAATATATATGGCAATTAAGCTACACAGAATATTCCCCGTTTCATCCACGCTATGATTCGTCAGGCTTATGATATATATATTGAGTTTTATAGTTCAATAAAGCCAGTCATACAATAAGACATCTTAAAAATGGATAATTATATAATGAAAGTTCGTTTTCAAAGAATATGCAAATTAGTGGGCTTTTATTTAGTCGCTCGCATATCCATGACTGATTATACTCAGAAGTTCGTTTTAATAATTAAATGAGTGATATTGTTTTGATATAAATGTAAGTGTGACGAAAAAACAACTTTATATAGATGTAGATAGATATAGATAACACAAAGGACAGAATTCTTTTTAATACAAAGCTTCTCATTACCAAAGTTGAGAATATCAGCCAAGGCTCTGTCCGAGGTTGCTTGTTTATCTGCCTGTCTCTCGTTGAGATCATTAATCGCTGACTTGCTCATTAATCTTCTTGAACCTGTCTGCTTACAACAGTCTGTGTTCCTCAAATATATGTACTTTCTAATGGAAATCCGATACATCTGGTCTTCTCACTTACTCTTAGCTTACTTCAGCTAGAGCTAAATACTTCCTTCCCAATTTTCCATCTTGGCTCTTCCACCTGGCTATTAATGTTCATCACATCACTTTGTTTGTGTAGACCAATGGTTTCACTACTTTCGTATTATCATTTATTCCATAGATCATATTTTATGATTGTCCCAGTCAAGGATCACATTAGAATAAGCGATCGTTTTATAAAAATGTAACTCGCGCTCATATTCTTTGTAGTTAAATGCCTTTACATAGTGGGTTACCAAATCAACGTATGTTATGTAATGACTAAACAGACTTATATTACGTGATGGAGGGGTTTCTATATATGTATATATGTCGTGTGATGGTATGACGTGTTACTAAATGTCTAGAGTGGGGTTCTTAAGTATCTGAATCATATGTAATGTTTTACAGTCTATTTACGGGCCGTGATCATCTAAGTATGTTAATGCGTGTGTGTGTGAACGTGAACATTATTACATACATACATACATGCATACATTTGACGACGTACCTGTTTTTCTGTTGTCGTTTCTCTGCCAGATATTCAGCCAATCTCGGGGAGAAAGATTCTGTGTAAACAAAGACGTTTCAAAGGGAGGGGATATATATATATATATATATATATATATATATATATATATATATATAGAGAGAGAGAGAGAGAGAGAAAGAGAAAGGGAGAGAGAGACCAAGACGCTGTGTATTTTTATATATAAACATTCTTTTATTTCTCCCATGTAGTCGACGTTAGCAGAGGAGTAGTCGACGATCTTTGCTTGGGTGGTTAGTTCTTACACGCCCCACATCTGAGACTCTCCCCCTCTCTCGGGAGGTGACACCTTTCAGATCATCTTCTTCTGAAGACGTCCTCAATTCAACTCGACTATCTTCCCAGCTAACCAAAACACGTGATAAATGACACGTCACCGGTCAGCTGTTTTTAGAGGCTCCAGTGCAACTTGTCAAGATTACAGTTTTGACATGTTTTGACAACTTTATCAAAACATAGTTCCACATCTCTTGTTTACTTCCTGTTAGATAGATAGATAGATAGATAGATTGATTGATTGATAGATAGATAGATAGATAGATGGATAGCTAGATAAACAGATACAGAGGTAGGTGGATATATTGATAAACAGATACAAAAATAAATAGATCGATAGATAGATAAATAACAGCTAATTTCTCTCCTGTTCCTCAAGTATATAACACTTCAATTCTTTATTATCTATGAAAAGTATAGAATATCATTTAAAATTGCGTCAGTCTAGAAGGATTTCTCCTTCGTTGATCGAGTGCAAAAAATAAATCGTAATCTAAGAACATATATGGTACACTGTACTCCTAGCGAAAAGGCACTGTCTCCCCAACACCATTCTCAAACTAAAAACGGTCCGATTATACCATGTTTTGAGATGACTACTTTCTTACTTAATAAACACTTGCAGATTAATAATTCCGTCAATATCAATAATAACAATTCCGTCTCCTTAGATGATTTTAAGACTCTATTCTATTTTTTATCAACCCTGAAAAGTACGGGAAAATATCGGTCATATTTCTAGTGTTATTACAATTGATGACGTTTATATCAAAACACTATTAAGAAAGTTCTAATAATGTGACACAATGAGGTATTTTACTGGTACAATATTATGTTGTTATTTGCGTCTTTATAGAAGTAAATAAATAGAAACAGTTAAGAGGCAAAAAGTTATAGACTTGCCATACGATGACTATTCAAAAGACTTGTTCTATTACTTGATTCTGATTCTTGTCAATTACGTATTTTAGGTGTTATCTCTTGTGCTCCCAAATCAGAAAAATAGAAATATTTTCTTGACGACAATCGTTCATAATAGGTTTTTAGTGTTTATATGTTTGTTGATACAAACGGCTGATTTTCAGTACCCGGTGGGCAGTACAACTAAATATTCTAAAAAAAAAAAAAAAGGCTTTGATGGCTTTCTCGTGTACGAACTTAAACAAACGTCCTCTTGTTTTCAACGAGATTGAAACCAACCCTTATCGCTAGCAAATAGCACTTTTCGTGTAATGCCCATTTGAAGTCCCTGGGGAAAAATCACGTGATCAACACACACACTCTAAATATTTATTTCCTTTTTGCATTACTTGCAGTTTTCGTTTTTTTTTTTTATGTTTATTTATTTACTAGCAGGCTATTCGGCGTCGCCCGGTCGTAAAATACGTATAAATATTATGTTTTAATTAATGCAGAATTCTTATTTATTAAAAACAGAAATACTGCAGGTATTAAACGTAACGTTAAATCCCCTTTAAAAAATCGGAAAGAACTGGGACATTCGAGTATTATGTTTTTTTTTTTTTAAACAGTTCACTTCTTTTAAGTAAAACAAAAAAAAATACTTGAGCTGACATAAAAATCAAAATCAAGATATAAAGACAGTGAGTAGAGTACGATAACTATTAGACCAGCTTGACACGATCTTTAAAATGTGTTTTCAAACCTACTTATTCTTAACATAAAGAAGCTTTCATGTTTCACGACGACGCATGCGCATTCGTGAAACAGTTGACAGATAAAAATCCGATCACCCTTACGTACCAAATTTTCAATTTTGACTCCTTAGCATCCCCCTTTTCCAGATGAAAACCAATTAAAATTTTTTCCACATTCCCGACCATCCTGTGTATCAAATTGCAAGTCTGTAGATCAAAAATTGGTTGAGTATATAGGTTAAGAGTTGCCCTCACAAACACATTCTCATTTTTATTGATATATACATAGATAAGTGCGCATATATTGATTTTGTTTGAGACGAGATGAAAAATTCGTTTGAGTATATAGGTTGAGAAGTGTCCTCACACGCACGCGCGCACACACATATGCACACTTTTCTAGATATATAGATTACTTTTTTTTTCTAATTATTAAATTTAATTCATTATTTCTTGATTTTTGTATTATACTAATTTCCTTTTTTCAGCTTTCTTTATTTTCATTCATTTTTATTCACATTATTAAGAAAATATTTTTATGTGTGAATCATTTTATTTTCCTACTTTTTATGTGTATAATTTCTCACTTTCGTTTTTCACTCTAAAAACGGATTCGAAATCTGGTAGAATATGCTCTCTTCTCCTCCTGAAATCCTTTTATCACAGAAGAAATGGCGAGTCTTTCTGCTCTATCGTTATTTTCATGACAGGTGTTCGACTGAGCTTCAATCCATTCCCCCATGCTAAACATTCACAGCAAGCACTCTTCTATCTATAATCACTGTCAACAATTTCCCCTATTCTCTATCTGTACCTAAAACTAAATGCAAATTTCATGAACAAAGTTTTTTCCTTTCTTTTCCACATGTAGAACTCTATACCACGGGCCTGATTTCAAATTGTCTACAACATAGTCGTTTTAAAGTTTAATGTCAACACGTTCCTGTTAAGCCGTCTTTTTAAATAATCAAATTCTACACAATTTCCAGCACTACCAATCATTATGCTGTTATCTCAACAACCGCTTGACACTTAGTTACCCTTGTCCACGAGTGGCCTTCAGGCCTTGATAAGCGCTGATTACCTAGTAAAAAAGAGAAACAAAATGTCGGCATTTATAGATATTTATCGATGAAAGATAAAGATTTACGTGGCTCGATTATAGAGACGAATCGTGAAATGCTGGTTACGAGATAATACCAAAAAAGACGGACAGACGATCCATCAGCTTTAGATATAATCAGATAAAAATAATCACATGAATTTATTTGCATTCCATAAAAAAAAAAAAAAAATAGGAACTAAAAAACGTCAATTCCATCTGCTCATTTAGTCATCAAATATTGACGAATATGAGATTTAAAACGAAATGATGACAGACCACAAAAATTGCTATTTCAAATTTAAGCATGACAGCCTGCTGAAAATGCTATTTCAAACGAGACATAACCAGCCAAATAAAATGCTACTTCAAACTTAAGCATGATAGATCGATAGTAATTCAATTAAAAACGAACACATTAGCAAAACAACAACAAAAAATATATTTCAAACTTAAACATGACAGACTGAGATGGTAATGTTATTTCAAACAAAAACCTTATTGACCAAAGAGAATTCTGTTTCAAACTTAAGCATGATAGATCAATAGCAATGTTACTTAAAATGAAAACATTACCAACCAAGGAAGATGCTATTTCAAACTTAAGCACGACAGACGGGTGGAAATGCAATTAAAAATAAAAACGTCACCGACCAAAGTAAATTTTATTTCAAACCCAATGGTAATGCTATGCCAAACAAAAACCTAACTGGAAAAATGATATTTAAAACTTAAGCATGATAGACCGATGAACATGCTATTTCAAACGAAAACGTCACCAACCAAAGAAAATACTGTTTCAGACTAAACATGACAGACCAATAGAAATGTTATTTCAAACGAAAACGTCATCTACAAAAAAAATAAAAATAAAAAAAAATGCTGCTTCAAACTTAAATATGACAGACCGGTGGTAATGCTATTTAAGACGAAAACGTAAGGAACCAAAGAAAATGTTGTTTCAGACTTAAGCATGACAGACCAATGGAAATGTTATTTCAAACAAAAACGTCATATGCAAAAAAGAATTGCTGCTTAAAACTTAAATATGACAGACTGCTATTTCAAACTAAAACGTAAGGGACCCCCCACCCCACAACAACAAACCCCCCAACTGTTTCAAACTTAAGTATGACAGACCGAGTGAAATGTTATTTCGACCGATAACGTTACCGAACAAAGAAAATGCTGTGTCAAACTTAAGCATGATAAACCGATGATAATACTATTCGAAATGAAAACTTTGCAAACCAAAACTATGCTATTCCAAACTGTAGCACGAAAGCGAGATTAAAATGCTATTTCAAACAAAAACATCGCAAACCAAACAAAATAATATTTAAAACGCAAACATAATAGAGGAAAGAAACACTAATTCAAACTTAAGCATAATATACTGCTGGTAATGTTATTTTAAACGAAAATATCATCTACAAAAAAAGAAAAAATAGAAAAATGCTTTTCAAACCATACACAACCTACAAAAAAAAAAAAATTGATATATAAACGTAAGCATGACAGACCGATGTAAATGCTATTCAAACCAAAACGTCATCGACAAAAAAAAAAAAATGCTTTTCCAAACTTAAGCCTGAAGAGAATAGAAAATGCTTTTTTAAAACTTAAGTATAACAGGGCTGCGGTTTACCGTTTAAGCATGATAGGCCAAAGATAATCCGATTCACCATTTAATGTGGCACATATATAAAGTGCAATTTATAGTTTCAATGTGACAAACTATATAGAATACTATTTCAAGCTTTAGTGTGACAAACCATGCGATATGCTATTTCAGGCTTTAGCGTTACAAACTATGTAAAATGCTATTTCAAGTTTTAGCGTAATTAACTATAAAAAAACAATTGAAGGTTTCAATCTGACAAACTATGTAAAATGCTATTTCAAACTTTAGCGTGAGAAAGTATGTAAAATGCTGTCTCGAGTTTAAATGTTAGAAACTATGTAAAATGCTGTTTCAAACTTAGTGTGACAAAGTATGTAAGATGCTATTTCAAAATATAGTATGACAAACTGTCAAATACTATTAAAAACTTTAGTGTGACAAACTATGGAAAATGCGATTTCAAGTTTTAGTCTAACAAATTATGTGAAACGATATTTAAAGATATAGCGTGACTAACTATGTAAAATGCTATTTAAAACTTTAGTGTGACAACGATATAAAATGCTATTTAAAGCGTTAATGTGACAAATATTGTAAAATGCAATTTAAAGCTTTAGTATGACAAATTATGTAAAATTCTATTTCAAACTTTAGCGTGACAAACTATATAAAATGGTATTTAAAACTTTACTGTGAAAAACTATATAAAATGTTATTTCAAATTTTTGTCTTACAAATTATATAAAATGCTATTTCAAGCTTTAGTGTGACAATGTATATAAAATGTTATTTCAAATTTTAGTGTGACAAACTAGATTAAATTCTATTTCAAGCTTTCGCGTGTCAAACTATATAAAATGCTATTTAAGCTTTAGTGTGACAAACTATGTAAAATGCTATTTAAAACTTCAGAGTGACAAATCATATAAAATGCTATTCCAAGCTTTATTGCGATAAACTATACAAAATTCTATTTCAAACTTTAGTTTGACAAACTATGTAAAATGATAATTTAAAAGTTTGTATGACGAACTATGTATGTAAAATGCCATTTCAAACTTTTGTGTGATAAACTATGTGAAATGCTCTTTTAAAATTGAGTGTGACAAACTAGATAAAATAATATGTCCAACTTTAGTGTAACAAACTATATAAAATGCTATTTCCAGCTTTAGTGTTACAAACTATATAAAATGCTATTTCAAGCTTTAGTGTGACAAACTATGTAAAATTTTATTTCAAACTATAGTGTGACAAACTATATAAAATGCTATTTCAAGTTTTTGTGTGACAAACTCTGTAAAATGCTATTTCAAGTTTTTGTGTGATGAACTATGTAAAATACTCTTTCAAGCTTTTGTTTGACTGACAAACTTTTAATCGACTTTTAATTCCTTCTTTAAGCTTTAAAGAACGAATTTTTTAAACTCATGCGTAACAGACGAGATGTATTGTCATTTTTTATTCGAGACAGATTAACAAAAAGTTTTTGTACGAAAAAGTTATCGACCTTGATTTTTTAACAAACATAAGCGTGACAATCCAAGAACATGCTCTAAAAATCTTAATCGTGACAAACAAAATAAAATTCTATTAAAATCTTAAGCGTGGCAAACCAAAGAAAATTATATTAAAAACTTAACTGTGTCAAAACAAATAAAATACTATTAGGAACTTAAGCGTGACAAACCAAAGAAAATACTATTAAACTTTATATAGAACTTTAGCTTGAATACGTAATGAAAATGCTATTACAAAATTAAGCAGGTCAAAAACTGCTGTTAAATTTAAGCGTTGTAAATTATTACATTGATTACTAAAAACTTTAACCCAAGAAAAATGTTATCAAATTTTAACCGCGGTAAATCAGATAAAATGTTTTTAAAACGTAAACATAACAAACTAAAAAAAATGTTTGTAAGTATAACAAACAATGTTAATGCTATTGAAAATTTTATCGTAGCAAACCTATAAACACCTACTAGTACCTTAACCGTTACAAACCAAAGAAAAGATTATTGAAAACTTAAGAGTTACAAAACAAAGAAAATTCTATTAAAAACTTAAGCGTGGCAAATCAAATAAAATTCTGTTAAAATGTAAGCGTAACAAACCAAACAAAAAATTTGTTAAAACTTAATTGTAACAAACCAAAGACAATTTCGTAAAAACTTAAGTGTGACAGATTAAAAAAATTTTTGTTAAAAGTTAAGAGTGACAAACCAAATAAAATTTCGTAAAAACTTAAGCGTAACAAATCAAATAAATTTTCATAAAAACTTAAGTGTAACAAACCAAAGAAAATTTCGTAAAAACTTAAGCGTAACAAACTAAAGAAAATTTTGTAAAAACTTAAGTGCAAAAACCTAATGAAAATGCTACTAAAAACTTATCAGTTACAAACTATATAAAATGTTATAGAACTTAAGCTTGTAAAACCAACCAAACAACGAAAAAAATTCTATTAAAATCTTAAGCGTGGCAGTATCAGTAAATATCGTCAAGTTTCTTATTACGTTATTGTTACATTATTTTTATTATTAACATTCACTTTGTCAAAGCTAAGGACGTGACTGGCCGACCGACCGCATCACAAAATAGAATTGCGGCGTCCATTCTTTTTTTTTTTTAGCCTAGGTGTGTATGTCTGTGTCTATGTGCGCGTGTATTTCGATTACACAGTGAATTGTGTGTGTATGTTGGTGTTGTGGTGTGGTAGGTGTGAAGATGACGCAATGAGAAGTCGCCATTTTACACGCGCGACAGAAGGAATCGATCAACAGCAATCGCCAGCCTAATTTTCTTGCGACGAAATCCCGCCATAAATGCGTTCAAGGATCCGCGAGTGACGATGCGCATGCGTGGCTAAAAGGAAAAATCAGAAGCGAAGTATGGACGAAGAATGATAGAGAAAGAAATAGCCACAGAGAAGGAGAGATAAGGAACTGAAGAAAATAAAAGATAGATGCATCAATTAAAAGCTTAGATAGAGAGATAGACAGAACATGGAAGACGGAGATGAAAAGGTAGTATTAAGAAGAAAAGAAGTAATGATGAGAGAGAGGCAGAAAGAAAGAGAAGGGGGTAACAAAAGTTTATATATATATATATATATATATATATATATATATATATATATATATATATATATATATATATATATATATATATTTACATGGTGGTCATCACTTATCAAAGCTCGGAGACAACTCGGGGATAAGGGTTATATATCGATAAAATGCTAAGTATACACAAAATTCACTCGTAAAACAATAAACCAAACATGGAGTTTGTAAACAAAGTTGTTAGACGTAAAGTGTTGTGTAAGAATTCATGTGAGATATATTTAGTTTAATTTAATTTATTCCAGAAGTAAGCATGGGTCGAATTCCTTCATAAACATTTAGATACATCTGATTGTTACCAAATTTTAACAATAGGTGCTACAGATAATTTTTTAATTTTATTTGAATTCCAATTAAGGAATAATATATATATATATATATATATATATATATATATATATATATATATATATATATATATATATATATATAGGTGCTACAGATGATATAATAAATAAATATTCAGTTTCTTTTGAATATTTTAAAGAATCAATATCCTGTCATTTGAAAATTCAAAGACTTCAGACTTGCATGGTTATCAGCAATCAACTAAGCCAGATTACCTGGATTTAAATTTTATCTTAGTACTCTATAAGGTTTAGCCTTAAATTAGAGACATTTTCTCAAATCAAAATCATGTAATGGACTTCGATCAAAATACAGATTCTAAAATAAGGGTTTGTTACAATATGTTTTGATTATATGATGTGTTAGAGAATATGAAAGTGGTGCAAAACTTTTGTGTTTAGAGGATTATTTGTGTCTGTTTTGTATATATATATATATATATATATATATATATATATATATATACATATATATATATATTTAAGCGAGATAAGTGCTGGAAAACAAAATACGTGTTTATTCACAGTTGAACACTTTGCTAACCGCATTTCATTTCCTCTGATGAGATGAGCCATTATTGAAAACCCATGGATTAAGGAAATCAACATAACTCCCCTCTATATATTCCTTGTGTCAAACAATAAATTCTTAATTCGAATATGTGTTCATATTTTGATTTCCAGAATTTAACTTTAACCACTAAACTTTATATATATATATATATATATATATATATATATATATATATATATATATATATATATATATAACCAAATATTTTTTATATCAAAATTTCAGTAATGTTCATATACCAATAAAATGAAAGTCAGTATTGACTCAATGAATCAAGCTCAATGATTATCGGTATTAATAATCAAGCACGCGTATAATATTTTTGCACAAATCACAACAACAACATATAAAATAACAACATTATATGGTGTATTTCTTTATGTGTTACAATTGTTTCATAACCATTTGGAAAAATGAAACATTTTATTTTTATATATATTCCAAAACAGATATTCATAAGACACCAAAATATATTTGTCACACACACACACACACACACACACACACACACACACACACACACACACACACACACACACACACACACACACACACGCACATATATTACAATAGATAAATACGAGCATGAAAAGTAATATGATCAAGTTTAAACATAGAAAAGTAAAGGACTAATTGTTAAAACTGGGAAAAAAGTAAAAAATATAATAAATTTAAAACTTAAAACATTGCAGCATTAAGATTTTTTAAAATTCAATTTATATCATTATATAATCTCTTCTTAATGCTGCAATATTTCAAGTTATAAATTTATTATACTTTTTACTAGAATATCTTGTCGTTTTCTTTTCCAGTTTTAACAACTAGTCCTTTACTTTTCCATGTTTAAGCTTAACCATATTACTTTTCATGCTCGCATTTTTCTATTGTAATCTATGATTTTTCCAGGCTTCCAATAAATTTCTTTGCTCTTTGTTTAATTTCAGTCTTACTTTTTGCCCCCATAAGCACATATGTAATAACAATGTACGGCACTCGTCTGCTTTCAATAAAATCCCCCCAATTATCTTCCTTTCATGCTTTTATTTTGCCTGTTTCACTTGTTACTTCTCTTTCCGCGACAGCATTGAATTAGTAAGCAATGGAAACCAGTCATAAAATACGTCGCTCACCTTCTTTACGATTTTGAACACCAGAAAAGTCATCATAACTTTTGTTTTACTGAACGAAAATTGAAAAAAACTTTTTCATAATATAGCTGAGATGATCTATAAACTCTAATAATTGTTAGAAATTTGGTCGAAAAATGACTGAGCGGTGAAGCAGTTCTAAATGACTAAAACTGCCACTAAACCATATATTCAAACACTACCGTGTTTGAATAATATATATATATATATATATATATATATATATATATATATGTATATATATAGTCTTAGAAGTTTTTAACCTTTAAAACTATACAAAAATATTTTATCATTCGTCAAAAAACTATTTAGTTAGTAAGTCATTCAATCACCTGCAATCACTGCATCAATTTGCTCTCTCGAATTCACTATAGTACCAGTAATCATTTATTTTTTAAGGGATCATCAGTTGTTTACCATGAAACACTGTTTCGGGGATTTAGAAACAAAACAGCATATTACATCATGGCTCCCCAGCAGTGTTGATCAAACACTACCTCCCTAAATCTTAGGAAAAAACATGTTACAAATATTACATCTAGTTTCCTTTTCTTAATTACTTTATCTAACCTACTCATGTTATAAAAATGAATTTCTTACCTGCGAGATTCATCTATTTCCAAATTCAATATATATATATATATATATATATATATATATATATATATATATATATATATATATATATATATATAATCTCTTTTCTTAAGGACCAAGTAGTGGACTCACTTAGTTTCTCCTCATTTTATTTATTTTAATAGTGTATGGTAACAATTTCTTAATCTTAAGCTAGTGCCACCAGGCTTAAAATTGAAACAGCCAGTCAATTTCGCAAAAAACACAAAGGGTTGCAAGACGAATATGATATGAGCTCGTCCGATACAGAATCCACAACAGCTGGAGGAAAAGCATCAATTACAGACAAAAATCTCCAACGACCTCGCGCCTTTCCTGTTCTGTCAGATTGTTGATTTTGTCGTTCAAGCAGACCACAGGGTGAAAATCAATGAGACAGAGTAGCGAAGCAAATACACGGAACTGGCTAGAGAGATCACAAGGATCTGGAAGATGAAGAAGGTTAAAATAACACCACTAATAGTAGGAGCACTATGAACAATACTGAAAATAGAATGGGAGAGATTGGAATCAGAGGGATAGCTGATAAGATACAACGGATAACAATAATGAAAACGGCTAAAATATTAAGGAAAACCGTTGAATGCGGAGACTAGCACACATGAGCTACACACACAAACTAAACATACAGAAACTGCTACAGACGTAAAACAAAAAGGAATATTACATGGATACATGAAAAAACTAAAGTTGTATAATTGTAAGTTAACCTCCCTGTTTCCTGCGCCCCTGTCCCCTGTTTGTGTGTATGTTACCATAAACTGACGCCATACCAAATATGTTAGGATAGTCAAGGAGGATGGAAAAATCGAGAAAAGAAAGCACTAACCAGACCTCCGCTGGATGAGTGAAAAGAGAACTGAGATCTTGGGGAGGCTTATTGCCACTCAAATTTCAGTGAAAACCAACAGTCGTTGCCAATGAGAAATTAATGGTAAGCGGCTGTTGCGATAATGCAAATTCATCTGCAAATATTATCGAAAGAGGTGGAGAATACTGGAAATCTGGAGATACTTTTTGTCACTCGGATTCCAGAGAACACCACAAGTTGTTCTCAAAGCGAAATTTTTGATGATGGTCTGTGGGACTACTCCTAGTGAGTAAATAATAATAATAATAATAATAATAATAATAATAATAATAATAATAATAATAATAATAATAATACCATCACATCAATAAAATAAAAGGATATCACACAGCCTGGGCATGTTTTATTCATAGCTGAACATTTTGCTAATTGCATTTCATTTCCTCTGATGATATGAGTCATTATTGAAAGGCCATGGATTAAGGAAATAAATAAATAAATAAATAAAATTCTTCTCCATATATTCTTTGTTTAAAACAATAAATTCTTAACTGGAATATATTTTTATACATATCTTAATCTACAGAATTTTGCGTTAATTATTACACTTATATTTTGCTCTATTTTTTTTATATATATTGAGCTTTACCTTTTTGGCTAGGAT
The DNA here is from genome assembly GCF_053919585.1 of Euprymna scolopes. Lineage (NCBI taxonomy): Eukaryota > Metazoa > Mollusca > Cephalopoda > Sepiida > Sepiolidae > Euprymna > Euprymna scolopes. Next base: position 35,169,366 of record NC_136495.1, on the reverse strand, counting down.
CGTTCTGAAATTATTACCTTCCTGTAATATCTAATAGGACAATTCACTTGATTTCTAATCGGTGACTTTTCTCATATATATAATTTTCCGGGGGGTACAGAATTTTATAACAGCTAAATACAGACCAAAAAGCATAATGAATTAAAAAAATAAAAAATGAAAATAAAGGTTAGCTAACCAGGTTTCGTTCCTCACTTATCAAAGCTAAATCGAGGAAAATACGATTAAAACAAACAAAAAAGTCATGAATATGGCGTGGGTAGGGGGAAAACCCCCCAGAAATAAACGGGGAAAAATTACATAGAGACTAAATTAAGTCCTAGAAGATTTTCTTTTTGCTTAGAATATATATATATATATATATATATATATATATATATATATATATATATATATATATATATATATATATATATATATATATATATATATATATATATAATCTAAGGTTATTGTTTTCAGAGGTTAAGTAACTATAAGGTTAACGAGATTAATACAAACGTGCTCAATACCGAAGTAGAGGCAGGCATACTTTTTATTTGTTTTTTTAATAAGCAGTAATATGTTGCTACACAGTAATAAGCATGTTTCGATGAGTTAGTTACTAGTAACTAGAGACTTCTTCAGGCGAAACAGCTTATACGGAAGCAAGGTTTGCAATTGAAATATCAAATCTTCCTTGTCACATTATGACTATATCCATTACTTCTAAGCAATTTCTTTACATACTCCAAATATTTATCTTTTCCCTCAATTCATCCACTGAGAGTGAACTGGTTGTGTCCGTGTCGTAGGGATATTTATGGAATGGCAACCAGCTCCTTGGGTTTTAAACACAATCAAATGATAGGCACATCCCGTTTAGATCAAGTGGTTGATATGTCGTCGGGTACATCTGCTGGTGGTCGAGTTCTCAACGCCATTACTGATAGGACTGATGTGTTGGAATTGAACACTGTATGAAATAAGCAAACAACATATATTTTATATATAAAAATAGAATACTTTTATTTTAACAATTGAAGGAGAATTTTAGAACCCGAGAGTTGAGGCATGCGATCGATTGCCTTTGGGGTCTCGATTTTAACTAATTATCTCTTTCCCCAGTGATGACAAAAACAAGAGAGACAGAGGATAGATACATAATCAATATCAAAGAATCTTAAACGCTGTCATTGTTTGACAAAACTTGGTATCGGCCAAGTAGGTTTGACGTGTTTCAGCCGTCTACCCCGATTGCTTTCACACGGCTGAAATTTTATAAATATCTGTCAATCTGAGACGAGGTAGAGACTGCTGTCTCCGCTATGTTTTAATAGCACATGTTAAATTATACTGCTCTTCATTCGAATACAAGGAAATGTATTAGGACTCCACCGTAAGTGCACTGATAAAAGCTACCAAATCGATCAGATAGTTTAATTTTGCACCCAAGGTCAGATATGTTTTGTACAGAAGTATCGAAAATTTTAAAAATACGATCTTAAAAATAGTCCTTCTCTTACAATAAATAATCTTATCTCTTAAAAAGAATAATTTTTACAGGGTAATATTTTATGTTATATCGGCCGGGGTAACGTAAAATATTCCTCTGTAAAAAATCTTCCTCCTTTATCTATAACATAAGAAAGACTGTGTTTAATATTTATAATTCATAGATTGAAACCTGGGAGTTACTACTACTACTACTACTACTACTACTTGGCATTTAAGTGGTGTCCCTATTCTTCTTAAATTTTGAAATTGGGTCTTTACAGCCGGAAAAATTACTTTATGCTCAGAAAAATTCTATAAAGTTCTTACATGGAAGCATGACAATACTCATAATTATCGTTAAACAAAGTGTATTAAAAACCAGATTATACATTTGAGGAACTTATCAGCGGGAACATCTTAATATCATATCTAAAACATATTCTATATAATCAATAGATTGGAGCCTGGTCGTTACTCCTACTTCGATTTATAATACAACACAGCGTACTGGCAATAATGTGGTAACTCTACACAATTTAAAGCTAAAAAGATCGGCCTTTACAGTGTACACTCGCCACTATGAATGGAACTATTAATAACAGCTATGGCTCCATCTTTGGATTGTATAGAACTTGTCTTGAGTATAAAATGCCCAATACTCTTTCTGTACTCTTAACTACAGTGGAAGTAACGTCGTCTAATCGAAAAAGTATATATAATCTCTTCTGGGTATAAGATTACAATTTATCCAGTTTTTAATGTTTCCGATTTTGTATATTGAGGAGTGTAGGGTCACTAATCAATTTTAAATACTCCTTGTTCTACTCCGAGTAGAAATAGTATTAACCGTAGTAGTTTCATCTTGAGATTAAATAGAATTTATTCAGGGTATGAAATTAAAATTATTCGATTGTAAAGGCCCGGATTTGGAAATATTGAGAAGTCAAGAGGCACCAGTCAGTTACTAATACTCTCTTTTCCACTTTGAGCCGTAGTAGTAAGTTGGTGAATTTATGGAGTATAGCGTCATCCCTTAGTGACCAAGATTCTTGGATCTACTCTGAGTCGAAATAATTGAAACTGTTCGAATCCGATCTATGGATTAGATAAAACCTGTTCTGAATATGAAATTGAACTTTAACCGGTTTATGTGACACCACTGGCCAACACAGACAAGTCGCCGACCCCAGACGTCATGTGCCATGGATTTTTCGTTCATCCTTTTATCTTTTTATGGCAATATCGTCATTTTCTCACTGGCGTCTGTCGATGACGACGCACGGATTCAGAAGTATAAAAAGAAAATAAAACAAACAGGAAAACACATACACCGATGTTCGCATATATGTTAGTTGGACTCTGAGTGTGTGTTTCTATATACTATATACGTCCTGTCGAGGCTAGGTTTGTCGATTGCTGTCTGTTCATTTTCCTATCTTCCTTGGAAACCGCTGAGAAAGCAACTGCCAGCGGCTGTATCCAAAATCGAAATGTCCATTTCGGAGTTCCAGTCGTAACTAACTGACTGACCCCCTCCCCGTCAAGTGTTGTTCCTATTGTTCCCCTGACTTAGAGTAACTCCCCCCCCAAATGCTACTGACCAATTGTTCTCTACCTACCGGTCATTCGGTCTCCCGGTCACACTCTGAATTTAAACCTACCATTATTTTCTTTGTCTATGCGAAGAACACATTCCTGTCCATTGTCTAGTGAAAACTCTATTCCCTACTTTATTTGTTTTCCTACTTCCTTCCTTAATGGCCGAAGGCCGACCATAGTATCACACGATTTTATAGACTTATAGGCTCCAATTTGGTAGCTTTGATGAGTGTAGACTCAGGATTAGTTGCTAATACTCCTTATCCCATTCTGAGCCGAAATATCAGCAATTGTTAGGATCATATCTTGAAATTAACTACAATTTGTCCTGGAAATGAAATTAACATTATCCAGTTGTAAACATAATTATAAATTAGTTGTTGATACTCCTTGTATTCACTATTAATAAAAGCACGAGTAACTGTCATAATTCCATTTACTGATTATATAGAATCTACTCCACGTCTAAGATTAAACTTCATCAGTCGTAAAGGCCACAATTTGATAGTTTTTTGAAGTGTAGACTTTCTACTGCCAATACCCCTTGTTCCATTCTGACCCATCTATTTATGATATATAATTTGTCAGTGGTAAATGCTTGAATTGATAGCTTGGATGAGTATAGGCTAGGCTCACAAGATTGTTTCCAGTACTACTTCAACTTTTAGTTTTACTCTAAACAGAAATAGTACTAACTGCAAAGGTACCATTTATACACTACATAAACTCTCTTCTGGGTTTAAAGCGTGCAGACTCGTTAGGTCAACAATACTCCTTGTTCCACTTTAAGCTGAAGTAGTAGTAACACTCAGAGTCTCACCACGAATTGTATAGTATCTGTTCTGGCATGAAATAAACATGATCTTGATGTAAACTCCCCAAACTTTATTCTGTTGTAATTCCCAATTTATTAGCATTTCGGAAAATAAAGTCACCATTTTATGGCTAATACTCCTCGTTCCACTGAGTTGATATCCAATAGATGAGGATTTGTTACTTATTAATCTTTCGGGACCCAGTGAAACATGAATTGCAGACAACTAAGCAGTGACTCTATACACTTACTGTATATTTAGAGATTATAGATATAGTTACCACCTCTAACACGTTATTGGGCCGCAAGTAATGTCATTCGTTTGGTGTTTGGTTGCGCTTGCGATCGCTTACCAGTCAAGGTTCTGACCTCGAAAATCAGTTCGGCAGAAATCGGGTCATTTCGCTGGTCTTTTATCTATCGTTATAGGTAGTCGCAGGAGGTCCACCCTCTCAGACTTTGTCTCAGCTCTTTCGGGTGGAGTAAGTTTAATACTTACTGCCTAAGCGGCTCTGACCGGGAAATCTCGACGGGGCTACTCAGGCAATTTAATAGGCCAGAATACTCCTTTTAAGGGCGATGGCTTGATTTTCTCCACTTTTTTTTACCATATGTCACACCTTCCTGCGGGGGGGGGGAGAGAAGTAAATACCAGCGATTTGTGGCAGTTATGTCCTCAGAATCATGACGTCTACTTATGCAATATACTTTTCATAATACATTTTTTGTTAACTATTCCAGTCTGTTCATCTTGATTATTACCGACCTGAAAGATTAAAATACTGGGGTAGGAAGAAAAGATTACTTAGGAGGAATTAATTCCAAGAGGACTGTTCAACAAGTATTTGTTCACGTTCGACTTGAAGACGATCACGCTGTATTCGGGTGGGAAGCAAACTCCACAGACGCGTCTAGACAGGGTTTTCTAGGAAAGAAAGTTTTTTTTATACTGCTTGTATAATCACTCCCACGAGACAGTGAACGGTTCCGACAGAAAATCGAAGGTTAATCTGCTTTTAACTAATTGAACCTTCGACGGACGAACGGATTAACGGCTACAAAAGAGGGATTACAGCAGAAATTTACTATAACTGAGCGGATCTGAAGACCAATTCTGTTGATACTTAACTAATAAGTGTAACTGCATAAAGGTGCCAACCATTTACAACTGTGGGTTTACTATTGATGTACGACAAATTAAGGCATCACAAATAGCTCCTGCTTAAAATTTTTGTAAAAAATGAACGCTTTTTTTTTAAAGAAATACACGTACAACATGAGAAAAATGTTCATTTAAGTTGAAAGAAAAAATGTTTTACTTTTTTAATAGTATTTTTGTTTTTAATAGTAAGTGTTTTTATAGCAAGTATTTTATAGTAAATTTTTATAGTAAGTGTTTTTATAGTAAATCTTTATAATAAATGTCTTGTTTTTATAGTAAGTTTTTATAAGTGTTTTTATTATAAGTGTTTTTATAGTAAGTTTTTTTCATAGTAAGTGTTTTATAGTAAGTGTTTATATGATATTTTTTAGTAAGTGCTTTTATAATAAGTTTTTATAGTAAGTGTTTTCTTATACTGTTTTTTTATAGCAAGTTTTTATTGCGTTTTTTTATAGTAAGTGTCTTTTATAGTAAATCTTGTTATAGTAATTGTTTTTTTTATAATAAATGCTTTTTTATAGTAAGTATTTTTTTTATAATAAATGATTTTTTATAGCAAGTGTTTTATATAATAAATGATTTTGTATAGTAAGTGTTTCATATAATAAATGATTTTTTATAGTAAGTGTTTTATATAATAAATGATTTTTTATAGTAAGTGTTTTATATAATAAATGATTTTTATAGCAAGTGTTTTATATAATAAATGATTTTTTATAGTAAGTGTCTTTTATAGTAAATCTTTTCATTAGTATTTTTTTAATAATAAATGCTTTTTTATAGTAATTTTTTTTTATAATAAATGCTTTTTTATAGTAAGTGTTTTTTTTATAATAAATAATTTTTTATAGTAAGTGTTTTCTATAATAAATTATTTTTTTATAGTAAGTGTTTTTTTTATAATAAATGATTTTTTATAGTAAGCGTTTTAGTAAAAAATAATAATGAAAAATGAATACATGAACAATTTTATTCGCCACATACTTTTAACGAAAATAAAAACAGTATGCCAATTGGTATAAATTAAAATCGGTTGTTTTTTATTATTATTGATATAAGAATCTCAGTTTGCTCGAACGTCGTGTAGAAATATCACACGAGTAGACAGTGGTTTGTCGTGCCATGTCGTGCCTTAATTTACGTGGAGTTTTATATCGAGAACAGATTCTAAGGACAGAATCCTGAAAGTTATTGCTTTTCAGAGTGAAACAAGGAGTATTGGCAACTAAGTAGTAACTATACACTCCTTAAATATACCAAAGTCACCGCTGGATAAAACATTTATTTTCTTATCAGGATATGATTCTATATAACCATCAGATAGGTCTATGAGAATTTCTGATACACTTGTTCGAATTGGAATGTTCCACGAGCAGATACTACTACTACTACTACTACTACTACTACTACTACTACTACTACTACTCAGAGTGACACAAAGAGTATTGGAACTTAAGTAGTAAGTCTTCTCTCCACAAAGTTATCAATGGGATAGAGTTTAACTTTATACAAGGAAGAGATGCTATATAATCAATAGATGGAATCATGACAGTTACTCCTACTTAGATTCATAGTGACACAAGGAGTATTGGAAATTGAGTAAGAACCCTAAACCCACAAAAATAAATAAATTATGAAGATTTAAAGACGAAAAAAGAGGGATAAATGGTGAAAAGAAGTAGACAAAAAATATGTATAAAAGAACGTACTGACAAAATAAGTTGCAAAGTGAAATAGAAAGAAGAGAAAACTGTTATTCAAGGAAAAAAATATGCAAATGTACAAATGAACATCGATCTGATTTTGTAAAATATTGTAAAAACGAGAATGACATAAAAAAAAAGAAAAATATCTGTTTTTTTTTATAAAACAGATATTTTTCTTTTCTTATGTGGAAAACAATCTAATGTAAAATAACAACACAGAAATGCAAACTTTTTTCCAGAATTCGTTATTTGGATAATTTCATTTATTTTGATGTTTGATTTTTAGATTTTAGTTTCTATTGTGATTTTTAGTCTTAGTCGTTTGTTAATGTAAAAAAGCGATGTTTATGGATAGACATATTGCATATTTAGTGTTCCCATCTATTTGTCTCCCCACGTAAGCAGAGCCAGACACAGGATCGGTTTTCAGTGTGGTGAGGATCCCACTCCTCAAAGAGGCGCACTCTGAATAGGCACAAGAAAAAAAAATGAGAATTGTCTCAGTCACGAAGGGTTTCTCCTTTATTGCCTAAGGTTAGGAGAAGCGGGTGAAGTATAGGGACAGATACTACATTGTGATTGTGAGGAAAGGTTTAAGAATTGACAAAATACATAAAGAAGGTGTGAATTGACAAAATATATACAGAAGAAAATGTCTGGTTCAAATTAATGTACAAGAACTTTAATAAAAATAGAGAAAAAACATCTGCAAAAGAAAGTGAATAAAAATGGCCGCAGAAATACGAATAAAAACAATAAGAAAGAAAGAAAAAAACAAAAAAATAAAAAAGAGATAAAACTGCTTCGAAGGAAAGAAAGAAGGTGGCGAAAAAACTGTTTAGATGCAAAATATAGAACGAGCAAAGTAAAAAATTTATGAAAGAAAGAAAAAAGAAGAAGGTGTACAATTTAAAAAATGTGCAAATAAGAAAGAAAGAAACAAATCGCACAGAAAAACAATAAAGAAAAATATATCCTGAGAATGAAAAAAATAAAGCAAAAACAGAAAACCATTTTAAAGTATAGAATAAATGAAAATGAAAATGGGGTGAAATAAAACGATAAAAGGGAAATAAAATAAAACAATTAAAGAGAAAGGAAAAATAACGTTCACAGGAAACATGAGTTGGAACAATTATATTGAAAACATTGCCAGGGCCGCTGCGAAAAAGATAGGCTCTCTCTACCGTGCTAGAAAACTACTGACACCTGAAAGTATCCTGTACCGCTATAAGGCCACCATTCACCCATGTATGGAGTATTGTTGTCACATTTGGGCTGGTGCATCTGCTGCTAGTCTCTCGCTCCTAGACAAGGTTAAAAAAAGAGTCGCCAATCTGATAGGCCCTAAACTGGCATCTAAGCTTCAGCCTCTGTCCCATCGACGAAACGTTGCATCCCTCTGCCTGTTCTATAAGTATTTTAATGGTGAATGCTCTGACGAACTGCAGACACTTGTGCCCCCACGGCGTAGACACCCTCGATAAACCCAACAGGCAGCTAAATCCCATCCCCACACAGTAGATATCCCTAGATGTAAAAGATCTTTCTACTCCAGTAGTTTCTTCCCCAGAACCGCTAGACTCTGGAATTCCATTCCAAGTTCCTGCTTCTCTAACTGTACTGACATGCAGAAGTTCAAGTGCAATGTGAACCGACATCTTGCTACCCAAATCCCAACATAGTGCCCCAGTAGTTGCTGCCCTTGATAGTAGCCCCCTACACCAAAGTGGCAATGCGTCTTGTTTGGGGTGAAAATGTAAAAAAAAAAAAAAAAAAAAAAAAAAAAAAAAATGAATGAAAGTAAGAAAAGTGAAAAAAAGTTGACGAAGGGTAAATTGTGAATAGAACGAAAAAAAAAACGTTGAAGATTGTAATAAAATTGAAAACTGTCGCTAAAAATAAGAATAAACAAAGAAAAAAATGATTATTAGGGTTATGACAACATCACATTCCTTTCACTGTTTTAACTCTCGAGTATATATCCGACATAGACGCAATTAATAAACTGTGAACCACATCACTGTACATAATAACATATAAGATATCAATCGTTCAATTCCTGTCTTGTTTATGGTGCCTGAGCTCTGCCCTCTGTCTCAACTTTACGTCACCCGTTTCTAGTGTGCAGGTTAAGGTTACTCTGGTATGCACTAGATGTGACCCTTTTCAAATTCACAATGGCTAACTTAATCGCTACTGATGTAGGGTTCTTAATATGTAACACCATTTTCATGTTATTTCAAATTATAAATTTTTATCACTTTATCTGCACATTTAGAATAAGATTCTTCACACGAGGAATTATGCACTTTCTCCTGATGAGGCTACAACAAGTGATAACACTGAGATGAATACTCCACCAGTACCTTCTACTTTTTGTAATCCAATAAAAACAAAATCTACGAGAAAAATAAGCTATAAAAAATAGCTAATTAGCCTATTCGGGAGAGGAAAATGTGTTAAATACTTTACTTAGTATTTAACCAGAATCTGACCCAACTATGCGTCGGCATCTTCCAGTATGGTCACGTAATCAGTCGGTAAAAACTGACGTGAATACTGCAATAGACGATAAAGTCAAAACACTGAAAACGAAACTGTAAAAGAAGAAAATAACCACCAGAAGTATATGAACATTTGTTTACAAGAAAAGTATTTGAAAACTGTTTTGAAAAAAAAAATTGTTTCGAATAAATTGTTTTTATGACAAACCATGGAAACAACTGCGAAAGAAAGCATTTTTTCAGTTTCAAGAAAAAATATTACTTTTTCACGAAAAGTTTGTAAAAAATTGTTCTTTTTTCTCAATAAAAGTTTATAAAATGTTATTATTTTTCTAGAAAAGTTTCGAATACTTTTTATACCCATGACGTGAACACTTGCAAGTTAATTGTAATAGTTACTGTATTTTAGGACAAAAACTTGGAAGCAATTGTAAAAATGATTAATCCTTTTCATTTAACATAATGTACTTAATTCATTTTTGTTGTATACATTTTCTTGTTGCAATGATTTTCACGATTGCTTTGAAACTTATCGTCTGCTGACACCGGATTACTGATTGCTGATTGGTTAATCACGTCAGCATATTCCCCTTAATCTCTGATAACTGATGTAAAATGAAACAACGAATCGGGGAAAATCATGCAACAAACATCAAAGGCCGAAGTAAATGTGGCTCAAGTAATAAGAAAGTCAGAACAACCATGGCGGGAAAAGTATGAAAAGAACTTACAGAAAAAAAAGACGGGAAGAGGATACATTACGAGGATAAAACACGAGAAAAAATGGCATAAAAAGACATAAAACAAGAAAACAAACCAACTTTAACGAAAAGAAAAGTTGTGTAAAAAAACAAAGAACCCAGGAAAGAAAGAAAGACAAAAGTTAATAAATTATATAAGATAAAACTGGCATAAAAAGTATCAAAGAAATAAACTTCGTCTTATTTGAAGTTTTCGTACTACTGTTCTCATTGATATAACCTCCGACATGCTTTCAAGTGTATCTTGACTCAACTGAAGAATCTTTCTGTGGCTGAAACACAAATTACAATTGGGAATTACTTAGGACTTCTACACAGTCATAGCTGATGGAACAAAGCTGTGTATTAAATAAAGAGTTCTGTGCGAAGTCTGTGTAAATTCTCGAGTTCAACAAAATACGTCTGAAGAATGTCGAAAGTTAAATCGTTGTTCACATAACATTCAAGATGAGGAAAGTAATATGAATAATTAAAATAATACGAATTACGAATTTTTATCTAACACATCCAGACAAGAAATAAAGTATAACAATTTGTAACTGTTGTAAAAAGAAAGTATAACATTTTTTAACTGGTGTTAAAAGAAGGAAAGAATGTATAACAATTTTTAACTGGTGTAAAAAGAAAGAAAGAAAGTATAAAAAATTTTTAACTGATGTAAAAAGAAAGAAAAGAAAGTATAACATTTTTTAACTGGTGTAAAAAGAAAGAAAGAAAGAATAACAATTTTTAACTGTTATAAAAAGAAAGAAAGAAAGTATAACATTTTGTAACTTGTGTAACAAGAAAGACAGAAAGTATAACATTTTTTTACTGATGTAAAAAGAAAGAAAGAAAGTATAACATGTTTTAACAGGTGTAAAAAGAAAGAAAGAAAGTATAACATTTGTTAACTGATGTAAAAAGAAAGAAAGAAAGTATAACATTATTTAACTGGGGTAAAAAGAAAAATAGAAAGTATAACATTTTTTAACTGTTATAAAAAGAAAGAAAGAAAGTATAACATTTTTAACTGGTGTAAAAAGAAAGAAAGAAAGTATAACATTTTTTAACTGGTGTAAAAAGAAAGAAAGAAAGTATAACATTTTTTAACTGGTGTAAAAAGAAAGAAAGAAAGTATAACATTTTTAACTGGTGTAAAAAGAAAGAAAGAAAATATAACATTTGTTAACTGATGTAAAAAGAAAGAAAGAAAGTATAACATTTTTTAACTGGGATAAAAAGAAAGAAAGAAAGTATAACATTTTTAACTGTTATAAACAGAAAGAAAGAAAGTATAACATTTTTTAACTGGTGTAAAAAGAAATAAATAAATAAAGAAAGTATAACAATTTTAAACCGGTGCAAAAAGATAGAAATAATGTACAAAATTTTTTAACTGTTATAAAAAGAAAGAAAGAAAGTATAACATTTTTTACTGATGTAAAAAGAAAGAAAGAAAGTATAACATTTTTTACTAATGTAAAAAGAAAGAAAGAAAGAAAGTATAACATTTTTTAACTGATGTAAAAAGAAAGAAAGAAAGTATAACATTATTTAACTGGAGTAAAAAGAAAAAAGAAAGTATAACATTTTTTAACTGTTATAAAAAGAAAGAAAGAAAGTATAACACTTTTCAACTGATGTAAAAAGAAAGAAAGTATAACATTTGTTAACTGTTATAAAAAGAAAGAAAGAAAGTATAACATTTTTAACTGGTGTAAAAAGAAAGAAATACAGTATAACATTTTTTTAATGGTGTAAAAATAAATAAATAAATAAAGAAAGTATAACAATTTTAAACAGGTGTAAAAAGAAAGAAATTAAGTACAAAATTTTTTAACTGTTATAAAAAAAACAAAGAAAGTATAACATTTTTTAACTGTTATAAAAAGAAAGAAATGAAGTATAACATTTTTTAACTGTTATAAAAAGAAAGTACAACATTTTTTAACTGTTGTAAAAAGAAAGAAAGAAAGTATAACATTTTTTAACTGTTATAAAAAGAAAAAAGTATAACATTTTTTAACTGTTATAAAAAGAAAGAAATAAAGTATAACATTTTTTAACTGGAGTAAAAAGAAAGAAAGAATGTATAACATTTTTAACTGGTGTAAAAAGAAAGAAAGAAAGTATAACATTTTTTTTTAACTGATGTAAAAAGAAAGAAAGAATTATAACAATTTTAAACTGGTGTAAAAAGAAAGAAATAAAGTATAACATTTTTAACTGGTGTAAAAAGAAAGAAAGAAAGTATAACAATTTTTAACTTGTGTAAAAAGAAAGAAAAAAGTATAACCTTTTGTAACTTGTGTAAAAAGAAAGAAAGTATAACATTTTTTAACTAATGTAAAAAGAAAGAAAGAAAGTATAACAATTTTTAACTGGTGAAAAAAGAAGGAAGGAAAGTATAACATTTTTTAACTGATGTACAAAGAAAGAATGAAAGTATAACATTTTGTAACTGATGTAAAAAGAAAGAAAGTATAACAATTTTTAACTGGTGTAAAAAGAAAGAAAGAATGTATAACATTTTTTAACTGATGTCAAAAGAAAGAAAGTATAACATTTTTAACTGTTATAAAAAGAAAGAAAGAAAGAAAGTATAACATTTTTTAACAGTTATAAAAAAAAGAAAGAAAGTATAACATTTTTAACTGGTGTAAAAAGAAAGAATGAAAGTATAACATTTTTAACTGGTGTAAAAAGAAAGAATGAAAGTATAACATTTTTAACTGGTGTAAAAAGAAAGAATGAAAGTATAACATTTTTAACTGATGTAAAAAGAAAGAAAGTATAACATTTTTTAACTTGTGTAATAAGAAAGAAAGAAAGTATAACATTTTTAACTGGTGTAAAAAGTAAGAAAGAAAGTATAACCTTTTTTAACTGTTATAAAAAGGAAGAAGGAAAGTATAACATTTTTTAACTGTTATAAAAAGAAAGAAAGAAAGTATAACATTTTTAACTGATGTAAAAAGAAAAAAAGAAAGTATAACAATTTTTAACTGATGTAAAAAGAAAGAAAGAAAGTATAACAATTTTTAACTGGTGTAAAAAGAAAAAAAGAAAGTATAACATTTTTTAACTGATGTAAAAAGAAAGAAAGAAAGTATAACACTTTTTAACTGGTGTAAAAAGAAAAAAAGAAAGTATAACAATTTTTAACTGGTGTAAAAAGAAAGAAAGAAAGTATAACAATTTTTAACTGATGTAAAAAGAAAGAAAGAAAGTATAACAATTTTTAACTGGTGTAAAAAGAAAGAAAGAAAGTATAACAATTTTTAACTGATGTAAAAAGAAAGAAAGAAAGTATAACAATTTTTAACTGGTGTAAAAAGAAAAAAGAAAGTATAACATTTTTTAACTGATGTAAAAAGAAAGAAAGAAAGTATAACATTTTTTAACTGATGTAAAAAGAAAGAAAGAAAGTATAACAATTTTTAACTGGCCTAAAAAGAAAGAAAGAAAGTATAACAATTTTTAACGGATGTTAAAAGAAAGAAAGAAAGAAAGCATAGCAATTCTTAACTGATGTAAAAAGGAAGGAAGGAAGAACGTATAGAGATAAAACTAGTGTAAAAAGAAAGAAATTATAAAATTAGTATAGATAAAAAAAATCTTACATTGAAGAATGACTGAATGAATGAAGAATAAATATTGATAAAAAACAAAGAAAGGAACTGAAAACTTGTATCAAAGACAGTAGAAAAGTTAACTAATGAACGAATCTAAAAACAATGTGTGAAAGAAAAAGAATTAGAAGAAAACGGGTGTAAAAAGATGAGAAAGAAACAAAGGCGAAAATAAATCTAGAACAAAAGAATGAAATAAAACCGCTATAAAATAAAGAAATGAACGAAGAAAGAAAGTTTATAAAAACTGACGTAAATAATAAAATAATAGAAAAAGAATACCAGGAGAATAAACTGATGTCAAAAAATGGAGGAAAGAAGGAAATAAAACTAAGTTAAATGAAAGAGAAATGTATAGAGAACAAAACAAAAACGCCGTAAAGAATAAAATAAAGAAGGAAATATAAGCAACAAAAAAGAAAGGAATAGAAAGACAGTGTCTTAAATGAAAACTAAGAGGCCGACTAAAGTAAAAGACTCTCCAAAAGGCCCCCTTTTATTAACTGCTACACCGAGGTGAAGTAGAGGGTGTCACTCTATTTCAAAGATTCCCCCACTTACCCTTGATCATTCCTTTATACTGCCGAATATCTAGCAAGCATTAAGTACTTCCTTAAGTCTTTAGTATGACCCGAACAAGGATTGAACACCAGTTTTCGGTCGATCAACAAACATGTCAAATATAAAATAAAGGGGGGGGGAAATGGTTGGAAAAGAAAGAAAGAAAGAAAGAAAATTAGGAAATAGAACGAGAGTAAATAGAAATAGAAAACTAGCATAAAAGAAATAAAGAAAAAGAAAGAAAATTTATGCAAAAGAAAATAAAATGAAAGAAAAAGGGGGATAACTACCGGATACAAATAAAGTAAGGATGGTAGTTGGCGTAAAATAGAATGAAAAAAAAAAAAGGATAGAAAACTGTTTTAACAGAAATAAAGAAAATCAGAAAAGAAAACAGGTATTAAGGAAAGAGAAAAAGAAAGAAAAAAGAAACTATGAAAATACTGAAAAAGAAAGAAATATAGCAAGAGCTGGTAAAAGAAACTGAGGCTAAAAAAGAAAAAAAAAATAATTAATAGAAAAGAAAAGAAAAAGAAAAAATATATATATAAAAAATTAAATAATAGAAAAGAAAAGAAAAAGAAAAAATATAAAAAAAAGAAAGAAAAATTTGTACGATTGTTTTTTCTTTACCAACCATTTTGGGGTTATTTAATGACGGATCCAGTCATTTTGGAAAAACAAGTTTTTATGCTTAAAGTTTCTTTATATCTTCAAATATTTATTCATGATATTTAGTTTGGTTGTTTTGGAGAAGAAAATTGTTATTTTTGTTTTCGACCTAACAGAACATGATTGAGCTTTGCGAAGGGAAAGGAAAAATAAACAATAATATTAATGTTTAGTGCATTTTAGGTCAGGACGCCGATATCTTCAGACAGCCTGAATTGGTAGCACCAAGAAAAAAAAAAAAAAAAAAAAAATGAAAGAATGGAGAAAGCAAGAAAAGTACAGAAAAAAACCTGTTGAATGAGATGAAAACAAAATTGAAAATAAAGAGAGTGAAAAGAGAGAGGATAACAAAAATGAAAGAGAGCGTAAGGGAGAGAGAAAGAGAGAGAGATAGAGAGGGGGAGAAGAGAGAGAAGAGTAGATAAATGAAAAAGAAAGATGCAACAAAGTACGAACACGCCCTTTTGACGCCCACCACTACACTCCCGCCGATGCCCGTTTTTGCGTGCGTTTTTGGTCCGGCCAAACTCTATAAAAACAATCTTCGCATTTTCCTTTGCGGCTAGAATAGTCGCTTCTACCGCTCCGTGACAACTGCTATTGTCGCCGCGACTACCGTCGCCGTCACTGCTAACGCTAAAGCGCTGTAGCAGTAGAGTAAAGAGAGAAAGAGAAAGAGAGAAATATATAACTAAAAAAGACTTTGCCGGGACAAGACGAGACTTCAAGAAAGACAGAAAAAAAAAAAAAAAAAAAAAAAAAAACCCAAAAAAACCCAAACAAAACAAGCAAACAAATAAAAAAATTAAAACAACAACAAAAAACAAAAAACAAAAAACAAAAAAAACCAAAAAAAAAAACCGAACAAACAAAAAATATACAGTGGAAAACGAACGCGCTGTAAAATATATTAAATTGACAGGTAAGTGACTAAAATTATCCCTTCTATCTCAAAACTGTTTTTTTCCCCCAGCTATTTTCTTTTTACGTTTTTATCGGCTAAAAAGTAAAGTTTCGCGCTTCAAAATAAGCGCGTCGTTTTGACGTTCATGATTTCTAAAGTGATTTTCCAGAATAGCTAACAATGCAATAAAAAGGAGTGACACAAAATAAATATACAACAAATAAATGTTACCAGAAGCAAACAAAGTTACTCTTCTACCTACCTCGACATGTTTTTGTTGTTTATTTTCAAGTGTTTTTTATTTAAAAGTAAAGTTAATGTAACGCCTGTCAAGTTAGAATTAAAAAAAAAAAATCAAAGCGGTACTCTCATTAGAACCAAAGTTGAGACTTGATAATCGCTCAAAAATCGAAAATTAACAGATCACCGGTAGAACATTACATTTTCGCACAATTGGTGACATTGAATGGATGTGTTTGCAAAATTATTACTTTATATTAATAAAATTGTGTAATCACATGGTGTCTTTGTGTGCTTACGCATTTATTAATTTTTAAAAGTTTCGATTGCTTCATGAAATAAAAAATGCAAAAAGTGTAAAAATTTAAACGAACTTAAAAACCCATCAGAATGCATTTCGCACTTCTCCATAAAAAATTAGCCTTTAAACTTTCGAATGAAAACTCATTTAATACCCTCACGTTTTGAAAACTTTTTAGAAGCCCGTTTTTTTTTACAGGCAAAAACTTTTATACAGATTAAAACAATACTAACTGTAAAAAGTGGGTATAGCTTTTAGCAATTTGATTCATTTCATAATTTAATGACCCAATGGTACTGAAATAATTGCCTTCAATAATTAAAAAAAAATCGTATTAACAATTAGTGAAAAAAGCATTATAAAAAGATCAAGCAGACAAAAATTTAATTATTTCCAGGCAATGCCGGATCAGGACAGCCAGTTTTCATCTAATATTTAGTTCAATTTTGTATAATACTCACTGATTTGAATTTGCATAATTACCAAAAGAATGCTTAAACATTCGCTTCAATAACGAGAAAAGAGCATCGCTCCCACCTTCAGGATAACCCCATTTATTCATGTGTATATTCTGGAGAGCTTCCCCACATGCTTAAGAAAAGAATTTTCGCCAAGCGGTCGATTGTTTGGTTGTGTCATTATATGCATGGTTTTAACAGATCATGTTGAAGTACTTGCCATAAATATATTCTGAGTGTTTTTTTATTTTTTATTTTATTTATTTATTTATTTATTTTTTTTAAAGATTCCGTCAATTTCCCATATGCATCGCTTGGTGTTTCTGAAATGGTCCCTCATGTAATAATGGACGAGGTTAATATCGTTTAACCAGTGATCTAATATGAAATAAGAATCTGTGTGTTAGCATTATTATACCGTATAATCTCTCTCTCTCTCTCTCTCTCTCTCTCTCTCTCTCTCTCTCTCTCTCTCTATATATATATATATATATATATATATATATATATATATATATATATATATATATATATATAATTCAAACACGGTAGTGTTTGAATATATGATTAAGTGGCAGTTTTAGTCATTTATAAATGCTGTAAAGCTTCACCGCTAACTCATTTTTCGATCAAATTTCAAACGATTATTACAGTTTATAGATCACCTTCGCAGCTATATTGTGAACATTTTTTTTTCCATTTTTGTTCAGTAAAACGAAAGTTATTATGAATTAAGTGGTGTTCAAAATCATAAAAAAACTTAAAGAGGTGAGAAACGTTATTTATGACTGCTTTCCATAGCAACCACATCGCTTAACAGACTACTGCTGCTACTAATTCACTGCTCTCGCGAAAAGAGAAGTAACAAGTGAAACAAAGAGAATGAAAGAATGAAACGGAGATAATGGGGAGATTTTCTTGAAAGCAGACGAGTGTCGCACATTGTTATTACATGTGTGTATGTTATGTTTATGGGGGCAAAAAATAAGACTGAAATTTAACAAAGAACAAGTGAATTTACTGGAAAAATCATGGATTACGATAAAAAAAAATGCGAGCATGAAAAGTAATATGGTTAAGCTTAAACATGGAAAAGTGAAGGACTAGTTGCTAAAACTGGAAAAGAAAAAGACAAAATATTCTAGTAAAAAAATATAATAAATTTAAAACTTAAAATATTACAGCATTAAGATTATTTATTCAATTTATAACATTATATAATCAATTCGTGATGCTGCAATGTTTTAAGTTATAAATTTATTATAGTTTTTACTAGAATATCGTTTTCTTTTCTTTTCCAGTTTTAACAACTACTCCTTTACTTTTCTATGTTTAAGCTTAACCATATTACTTTTTATGCTCGCATTTTTCGATTGGAATATTGTATGCTCGCATTTTTCTATTATATATATATATATATATATATATATATATATATATATATATATATATATATAGTATGATTAGTATCCCAACGAATATACATTAGGATTAAACGCGGAAAATTCTGGGTAGTTTCATTGCCATATATATTTTCATAACTTACTACCTAGTTCTACTCACGTACTGAACAATGATGAAATAAATACTGAAAATCGATGCATAAAATTTCATGCAGATACATGAAATAATGATAGTAATTATATATATATATATATATATATATATATATATATAATCACTGTTTAAATTTCAACTTAATTTCTCGAGGTTAACGTTGACCGTGTGGTTTGTTTCTTTGCTAATGGACTCAGAGATGGCTTCGTGGCCGGGTTCAATCTCCTGACCGGCTGTAATCGTAACTTCCTGTACTGATACTTCCTGAAAGGATGAAACACTATTGTCTGTAGATATTTAAAAATTATTATTGCAATAATTATATATATATATACATATATATATATATATATATATATATATATATATATAATTATTGCTATACATACATACATCTCTCTCTCTCTCTTTCTCTGTCTGTCTGTCTGTCTCTCTCTCTCTATATATATATATATATATAATTATTGCTATATACATATACATAATACATCTCTTTCTCTCTCTTTCTCTGTCTGTCTGTCTGTCTGTCTGTCTCTCTCTCTCTCTATATATATATATATATATATTATATATATATATATAGTAATTTATAAAATATATATGGCGATTAAGCTACACTGAATATTCTGCGTTTTATCCAACTATAGGATTCGTCAGGCTTATGCGCATAAGCATGACGAATCCCATAGTTGGATGAAACGCAGAATATTCAGTGTAGCTTAATCGCCATATATATTTTATAAATTACTAACTAGCTCTACCTACGTATTGAGCACTTTTGAAGTAAATACTTAAAGTCTACGCATAAATCTATACTTTCGTATATTAAATTTATGTGAATAAATGAAGTAGTTATATATATATATATATATATATATATATATATATATATATATATATATAAAGTTTACAAGTTTGACAAATGAACTAAATTGACAGATTAATAGCCAACCCCTCTTTATTTTATGAGAAAAAGCATGACGATATGTTTAAAATGTTGCAGAAACTTAGATCTCCTGAAAAAGTTAGGTAATATCCATTTATTATATTCTCGTTCCAGCTTTTATATTCTAAAAGATTTAAAACTTTCCATCACCAAGTGCAACACTATTTAAACTGGATGGAGACTGTATTTCTCCCAGAGGAACTTCTGTTTATTGATGAATAATTAAAAAAAATATTTCAACACTGATTTGCGCTTAACAAGAACTTTCTCCTACTGTAAAGTTAGATTATTGTCGTATTTTTATTTTATTTTTTTTTCACTTGGTTCTTTATATTTTTATACTTATTTTTTTGTATCTTTTTTATTCTCCTATACGTAATAACTTTGTATTTCTTCTAGCTTTATTATTTATTATTACTTTATAATTCTTATACTTTTTATATTTATTCATCCCATACTCCTTTGCATTTTTATCCCCCTATTCTACCATCTGTTTATCATTTACACACTTAAATGTTTTTTTCTATATTATGCCCCTTATAATTTATCCTCTAACTTTTATTATTTTATTTTATTATAATATTATTCCTAGTAGTTTATACTTCTTTTAAATACTAAGTTATAATGTCCGATACTCCTAAAATATACGGACTTAGCATTTATCTCTTATTTCAAGTATACCTTTCCATAGCTATAACCGATTAATACATATGATTGGATAAGCATATTCTTTCAATTCACTTACCGTATATTGTCCCCAAGAGTTTAATCACGCATATTGTACACATATATTAAAGCCACCGTGGCAGATAAGCTATACACCGACATCCATTATATAATAAAAGCTATACTCTTCCTATATCACAGAGATCATTTTAGCTCTCCCATCCATCAAACAGTCTCAATATTTTTCTCCTCCGCGTTTCATCCTTGTGAGGATTTGTCAGGTTACTATAGCAGGACGAATCCTCACAATGATGAACGCCAAAAATTCTGTGTAGCTTAATTGCCACATATTGTCATAACTTTATATATATATATATATATATATATATATATATATATATATATATATATATATATATATATATATATAAACTGATCACATATAATGATAGAAGCAACGGATTTGATGTACGTGTTCCATTTAAGATCAGGAGTAACGGTCAAGCCCAGAAGCTTGTCAAAACTTGAGGCCCCTGAAGACGGCAGCCATTCATTTCAATTGATGCCAGATGTGGATCAAAGTGTTGATGATGTAAAGAGAGAAGCTTGGTTTTAGATGCATTAAAAGTAACCAGCCACTCCTTTCCCCATTGTACTACGTGCTCAATATCAGAGGAGAGAGAATCGGAGAGAACTTGGTCGTTTACTGTCTTAGATGTGCTACCACAAGTAGTAGTGTCATCAGCATAAATGTCTACAAATGATGTAAGGATGTGATTTGGAAGATCATTAATGTAGATCAGGAAAAGAGTTGAGCCCAGGATGGACCCCTGAGGGACTCCAGCATTAATACTGTGAGCTTCTGATTTTTGCCCATCAACTACTACTCTTATGAACCTATCAGAAAGAAATGATTTAATAATTGAGAAGACATTTCCAGCTATACCATAGCTAGAGATCTTGTGAAGTAAACCTTTATGCCATACCCTATTAAAGGCCTTTGATATGTCAAGAGCAATTGCCCTAGAAAGATTGCCTCCGTCGAGAGATTTGATAATCCTATGAGAAATAACTGTAAGCACATCTGCTGTAGATCTAGCAGAACGGAAACCATATTGAGTGTCACTAAGAAGGTTATTTTTGTTGAGATGGTTGATTACTTCTGTATTTAACACAGATTCCAGCAACTTACTCATGACGCACAGAAGACTTATTGGCCTGTACTGAGAGAGGGATGGGTGATCGCCTGAATTTTTAAATACAGGGCATACTGATGAGATTTTCCAGGGTGATGAGAAGCAATTCTCCTTAAGACAACGTTTAAACAGTTTTGTAAGTATGGGCGCTAGTTCTGGTTGAAGCTTTTTGAGAACTATAATTGGAATACCGCCAAGGCCTGTTGCTTTACTGGAATCAAGGTTTTTGATTAGTTTGGCAACATCACATACAGATATATGCATATCACATAGCATGTTTTCTTATACAGGAGGAAATATTGGGGGTTAGCGGCCTTGGTCGCAAAGGGTAGAATTAGCTGTAAAGTTCTTGGCAAAGAGTTTGGCTTTGTCTGATGCTGACGAGATTACCTCAGGTCCATTGATGATAGTTGGGATAGAGCACACGCTTCTGTTCAGGATTCTGTTTGCTATTTGCCAAAACTGGTGGGAACCAAGCCGCTGCTCAGCTACTTTGGATTTGACGGACTGAGCATACAACTCTCTTGTGTTCTTTATTACTTTTTTACAATGGTTGCTGGCAATCCTGAAAGCGGCTTTAGTTTCCATGCATCTATTACGTTGGAAGCAGTGGAAAAAGTGATTTCTGTGCGCAATGGCAGCCGCACATTCTGGAGAGAACCATGGCTGGCTGTTAGATTTTTGCTGAAACTTTTCGAGGGTATGAAACGGTCAATACCTACAATTAACCATTTCGTATGGCCTGATACTATAGAGGACACATCCTTTTTAAACATGGAACGCAGAGGTAGATCCGATATAAATGTACGGAAGCTATCCCAGTCAGCCTTAGTGTATCGATATACTGTACGATGGAGAGGTACATCTGGGGACTTATTACATTTCATTTTTATCTTAATTGATACAACAGAGTGGTCGGAAGATCCAAGAGGAGACAGAACAGAAACTGAACATAGTTCAGGGCAAGTTGTGAGAAAAAGGTCTAGTAGACTCGCATACTGGCCGTCATTGTCGGGCACACGGGTGGGTTCGTGAACAATCTGAGTGAGGTCATAAGCAATGGAGAAATCATCACAGAACCTCACCTCATCATCGGTCTTGTTTGAGTTGGTCAACCATTCCACATTGTGAACATTGAAGTCTCCACATACGTGAATGTTAGCTGAAGGGTAAGCAGATAGGACTTGGTCAATTTTCTCAGATATGCTTTTAAAGATAATAACTCCGCTGTTGTGGGGGCGATAGAGAGTAAATATAAATGCAGTAGTGTGAGCTAATGCAACCCGGAAGCACATATATGGTAAGTTAGGGTCTTCTCTGGAGATGTCCCTACCACATGGAAAGCCATCTTTAATATAGGCACATATTCCATGCCCATGGCGATCTTAGGGGTCAGATTTAGAAGTTAAGTTAGAGTATCCTGTAATTGCGAACTCTTCTAGTGAAATAGCTTGTCCAATGCCAGTTTCACTTAAAAATAAAAGGTCTGGTTTAGTCTCCTGTAATTGTGTTTCAACCTCTGGAAGGTTAAAAGGAGAAATGGTAGTGGGGGTCTACGTTGGAAGTTGAAGAACCGGGTTTAATCGTGTATTTTTTCTTGAAACTTATGATGGAATTTTGGAATTTGTGGACTAAGTCGTCAGATTTGGTTAGAGCAGGACAGAGAGGGGAAACTAAGAGAGAAAAAGAAACAAAGAATTTTTTTATTATAGAACATGATAAGGTAAAGCTGTAACAATTACCCACTAATATGGCATCGGGAGGCCCCACCAGAAACTACTGCATCGTCCAGAATCCATTTACCAATGGCAATACAGCAGGCCCAGTACTTTGCACCTACTGATAGGACAGCCTCCTTAGTGGTTAATCTTAGGTTCGGGTCCCTGACTATCAGGCGGATAACATCACCCTAGATAAAACGTTTACCTCCAGCACCCTTGCTAGTGACATGGCTACAAAGATAGACATAGAAACAGAAAATTTCCACCATCTCTGGCAACTGTTCGCGCAAAATACTGCCGAACTAGAAAACAGCTAGAAAACGTTACGTCTAATTCAGAAGCAAGTTCTCAAATAGTTGTGTATAGCTTCGATTAAGGCTCTTAAGTGATCGTTGTCAACATCTAATGGCCGGCCACTATGCTCATCAGCTTCAAGACTCGTCGCCGTCACGAAATTTCTTAAACCACGATTGTTCTGTGCGTTCAGTAGTGGTTCCTGAGTCAAACTCTTCGTTGATATCGCGAGCTGTTTCAGCAGCTTTTTGGCCTAGCTTGAATTGAGATAAGAAAATGGTGTGAATTTTCTTTTTTCCATCTTATATTCAACGTTCTGAAAAGAAGACAATTGTTTTAAAACGATTGTAATTCAAAACGATTAGAAAAACGCCCATTAAGATGACATATAAAGTAAAGGCATTATAACGAAAACTTCATTATTTGAAATCAAAATTAAAAATTCTGCAAGAACTTTCTTCTATACCTAATACTAAAATATAATTGTTAGTATTTTATTTCCGATGTGAATCTAAAGTTTAATTAGCACTTTCTTTGGTCTTTAAAACTTAAGTTTAAAATTGCATTTTCAGTTAGTCTATCAAGCTCATGTTTCACTTAGAATTTTCTTTAGTCTTCCAAGTTTAAACCTGGAAACAAAAAGCCAAAAGAAACAAAGAAACATTCTTTATATACGGTGTATCAAGATAAAATTTATAATACGTTTTCTTTTGATCTTTGGATTTTTGTGAAGCATAAATTTGAAATAGCATTTTATTTGGTCTTTATAATAGCTCTCCTATATTAGGTTGGTGTAAAAGTAATGTCGTTTTTGGACGTTCAACTTTATGTCAAAAAACGACATTATTTTTCCACCAACCTAATATCTCTCCTACGGTATAAAAGGAATTTTGTATGTGTTCCCGTGCTTGCGTGTGTGTATGTCAATTCGTTTCATATCAATTCGAAAACGGCTCGGCCGATTTTTATGAAATTTCACACGAAGATACTTTATGTACCTGGCAGTGTTCTCATATAGGGTCTGTATCGGAATGTCTTCGATAAGCATCGATAATCAATAATCCAAATAATCAAATAAATGAAAGAACAGGTGATTTTCACTAAAGTTAACACCTTACACAACCTAATATCACGTGCATTTGAGAAGTGTTATTACCACACAAGCCGAAAGGTCCAACATATAAAATCAACAGTAGATTCTTGATACGACGGGTGCGTTGGAAATGAATGTTTCTGTTTAAAGCACAATTGCACCATGATACTTGACTTTTTGATTTTAAATGTAAATTCAAGCAATTATCATCGCACAAACATTAAGGCCAGGCATATAAAATCAACAGTAGGTTGTTTTATATGACAAGGGAGCGTTTAAAATGAATATTTTTTTATAGAACACGATTGAATAATTATACTTGACTTTTGCATTTTTAAACTTTAATTCAAGCCATTATATATGAAAAATGATGTTATAAAATCAACAGTAGGTTCTCTACAGTGAAATGTAGACTACAATGCATTGTTGACTAAGTCATTACTGGGGGCATATGAAGCATCCTTCTGGTGAACCGCGATGGGTACACAACTAGAGCAGGCGGTCAATCGATTTGATTGAAAAATGGGCGATTTTGATGAGGATAAAAATATGGGCGTGTGAAACATTCGTTGATCATCATTCGTTGATCATCATTCAATCCCGGGCAAAGTCGAGTCTCCCTGCTAGTTTAGTATACAATGACATCTTATTTTATCTATCAAGCTTAAGTTTGAAATAACATTTTATATTCTCTGTAAATCCTCAAAGTGTAATAGCTATTCGTTTGTCTGTCAAGCCTCAATGTGTAATAACTATTCGTTGGTCCGTCAAACCAAAGTGCAAAATGTGATGTTTATTCTGAACGTGTCGATAGAAAAGACGTATCTTTATAGAAAGTTGTCCTCGTTAGTAATTGCTAAACATTGCAACGTGAGCAAATTGTTTATGAAAATATCGATTGTTCGTATATGCCTTTCTCCTTTGTAAGAATCAGCGATTCTTTTCCTTTTACTCTTTGCCCAGTTTGTGTTAATCTTTTTAAAATCCAATAATATAATTTATTTCTTATATATTTCGATTAATAATCTCAGTATTTGGAATCGATTTTCGTATTTAAAGATTTAAATTTAATGCATCTATTTCTCAATTAACGTTCTCAATCAACGATTTTTAGATCGATCATCATAATTTTCCATCACAAAGTAAACAATCTTAATATAATAGGTGTTTGTATATATATATATATATATATATATATATATATATATATATATATATATATAAATTTTCACCCTAAACATGGCATAGTGTTACTTTGACGTAGTGGGGGGCATAAGTTGCAGGGATATTATGAATGGAGATAAGCAGCAAGATGTCTGTTCACATTACATTGAACTTCTGCATGTCAGTACAATTGGGAAAGCAGAATTCTGGAAGGGAGTTCCAAAGTCTAGCAGATCTGTGGAAGAAACTTTTGGAGTAGAAGGCTTTCTTATATCTAGGTATCTCTGCTGTGTAGGGATGGGATTTAGCTGCTTGTCGGGTTTGTCGGGAGTATTTACGTCGAGGGGGTACAAGTGCTTCTAGTTCGTCAGAGCATTCACCACTAAAATACTTGTAGAACATGCAGAAGATGCAACATTTCGTCGATGGGACAGAAGCTAGAGCTTAGATGACAATTCAAGACCTGTTAAGTTGGCGACTCTTTTTTGAACCCTGTCCAGGATGAGAGACTAGTAGCAGATGCACCAGCCCAAATGTGACAACAGTACTTCATACATGGGCGAATGATGGCCTTATAGAGGTATAGGATACTTTTAGGCTAAGTAGCTTTCTAGCAAGGTAGAGAGAGAGCCCACCTTCTTTGCAGCAGCCTTGGCAATGCTCTCAATGTATCTGTTCCAACTCATATTCCTTGTGAACAGAGGAGTTTAAAAGAAGTACTTTCAGGTAATGTGTTTTTGGCCATTGCTATTGATGGTAGAGAAGGTTTCTTGTAATTATTGAAGGAAACAAGCATAGTCTTGGCGGCATTGAATATGACAATCGATTTTTGTCCCCTTTCCACTACTGATTGGAGGTCTTCCTCTAGTGTTTCTTCCATTTCCTTAGATATGTGTTCATTTGTTTTCCCTTCATGCCTGTTATAGAGCGTGGTGTCATCAGCAAATATACCTATCTCAGAAACAATTTATCAGGGAGGTCATTTATGAATATTAGAAATAATAAAAGTCCAAGGATAGACCCCTGAGGTACTCCCGTCTCTTTATCATATTGTTTAACTATATATATATATTGCGTGTAATACAATTGAAATATCATACGTAAGAGAATTTCCCGTCATATAATAATGATTTCAAAAGTAAAAAACGTACGCCATCAGCTAAAATCGAAACCAAAACATGTATCTCTCCAGCGTTATTCTTTACCATCTGAGCTAAGTCACTTTGCATTTAAAAATTCTAAAAACAACGTTGTTAAATGTATACATGTATATTTGCGCATGCGCAGAAGATACACATTTAATCGACTTACGCCTGCCAAGTTATAATTTTTCAATTTTAACCAATTTAAAATTTTAAGCTATTTTTACCGGCTCAAAAACAAATTGAATTTGTTCCATAGGTCCGAATCCTCTCTATGTCAAGTTTCAAGTCTGTACACCAAAAATTTATAGAATAGTGTGTGTGTGTGTGTGTGTTTATAGGATACTAATCCGACAGAATATATGGCAACACAAATTAAAATACGCAAACAGACTCATTAAAAACAGAGATTAACGCAGTCATTCTTTGATTTAATATTTAATGGACTAGTAGAATGGACCGGCGCTGCCCGGTTTGAAAATAACATGTAAGTAAGAACTTAACAGTGATTTTTATCTTGATTACCCAAGTTTCTAAAATTTATAAAACATTCCCCTTGGCCTTTTGGCTAGGAGCAAAATGTAGTATCTGTCTGATGTTGCACTATATATTCTGTTCCCCGTCATTGAAGAAGAAGTTCTTCTAGAGTGGAGCAATTTATATTTTTGTTTCAATCCATAATGTCTCTGGGGAGCTGGATTTTTCTCCACTTTTTAAACCGACCTTGCGTCTAACTTTGTCATCGTGGTGAGTAATTTTTCAGTATATTACTACATTGATGATTTTTCCCGATAAAAAATATACACTAGTAGCAATTTCCCAGTATTGTCTAGGATTACTCACACTTTTTTATCAGTTACAAATCATACGAGTATTTTCAAGCGACACCGATGGTTACAATCTGCTGTTCGTTTAAAATCATAAATTGCATGACTGCTTTGCTTTAATTAAAGAAGTTTCAGTTCTAGGAAACGTTTACATATATATATATATATATATATATATATATATATATATATATATATATATATTTATATATATATATATAAACAGATAATTGCTTTTTTTTGTTTTATTATTTAATAGTTTAGCATTTCGTTTTATTGACGGTTCACAGTTTAATAGTGGACGAAGTTTCATTCGATACCGGTTAGTATGAAAACCGAAAAATATTTCTTTAAATTATACTTATTTTCAAAGAAAATTATTGTTTCTAATCTTTGTTAACATGCGTGTTGTTATTATGTTTTCCATGGTACTGGTGCATATTACGAACAGGATTTCTCGTAAATGCTCGATATGGCTGGAACAACAATGACGCGTACTTGTATATTTATGTTACAATGCTGAAATAACCTTATTATTTAGAAAGCCATACTTATCATGGGAGGGGGATAGTATTTTGCAACTATTCTGTACTTTCACCTAACGATTTAATAAACAAAAATATCGTAAAAATTGAATTTAACTTTAAAATACTTTAAAAAACAAAAGCAAACAAAACTACAATTTGAATAGGCTTCCAGACATTTTTAACAGCGCTCGGCATATTCCGGCGGCCACGTCAGGTGCCGGTCAAACCCGATTAGACATTTACGAAAAATCCGGTTCGTAATATGCACAATAAGCGACTTCCAGTTCGTACAATCCACTAGCACCTTTTTTTTATGCATTTTCGGATAACGGAAAATGTTTCGATTAAAAAAAAAGCGAATATAGAAATGTTTAATTTGTTTAGAAAAAAATAGAGACTTGTTTTTTAAGGTCCCAACTTATTTATACTAACTGATGCATTGTCCCCTACTTTGACTCAGTCCTCATATGCTAAAGTCCTTGCAACAGACACGAAGAAACCGAAAACAAGTAAAGTTTTTTTTTCTATAAATTAAAATTGATTGCATGTAGAATGTTGGCATCACTTTTTTAACACTCCCTTTGAAGCATTTATTTAATTTTATAGGGACATACTCACACAAATGCATCTGTCCGCAACTGAAGCAACGGTTTAGGAATGATACTACTTCTCTTTTGACTGTCAAATTTACTGGTGATGTCATTTTTGTTTTTATTGTTATGAATTTTTTCTAATGTGGAACAGTCCAGACTGTTCTATATCCTTCGAATCCTGACGTATGCTAATAAACCGTTGGCAATCCTCGGCTATTTGCTAAAGTGTTGAGTGTTGCAAAATTTTCAGTTTGTAAATTTCAGCGTTTGCATTGGACACCACTCCTTGTGCAAATACGAAATATTTGAAGTTATTAGCAATTTTCAATAATTTGAAGTCATCATAGTGCTCAATTACTATGCTTGCAAACTCCCCAAATATCAGATAGGAAGAACAAAACGTCTGCTCACGGCGATCGTTTGTTTATGATTCTCTAAAACGTAATTTTTCAATCTTCTTTTACACATTTTCAACAGCATACTTCAAAATAAAGGAAATACAGATTTTTACCATTAAAAGTTTAGTCTCTAACTGTAAATTATCAAAATAATCGAAGTGTTAGTCCAAACGCACAGTCTTCCTATATATCCTAACTTAAATCCCGTTACCATCTTGGTTATAATACATATTCATTATTATACCTTTGTTTGATTACTTTGTGGTTGATCTTGTTACATGAATCCAACTTTATGAGTAAAGTTTTTGCCCACGAAGGCAGAGTTAGACACCAGGTCAGCTTTTATGTGGTGAAAAACCTACCTCCACTTAAAAGAGCCTCTGATATATGACATAAATTAAAATTGTCTTGGTCTCAAATTATGAAATTGCATTTTTATAATTTTATATGGTTTGGGTCGCCGATCATGTCTTAGAAAACTTTACTTGTATTCATTTTTATTGAAAAATGAAAGTTAATATAAAAAATATAAATTTCCGATAAAAACTGATAATCTCTTCCCCCCCCTCTCTCTCTTTCTCTCTCTCTCCCTTTCTCTCTCTCTCTCTCTCTCTCTCTATATATATATATATATATATATAGTGGAACCCCTATTACGGCATTAAAAATTAGTAACAAAATACAGTACAGTATATATATATATATATATATATATATATATATATGTATATATATATATATATATATATATATATATATATATATATATAATGTTAAAAGTCCACGTATGTCTCTAGGATAGTGATTTAAAGGTTATGACGGTTTTTTGAAGCATGAAAAACGATGTTACTTTTTGTATTTAATATTTTTATTGTTATTTTTTATATTTCAAGCGGACCTCCGCTCTTGGTCACAAAAAAGTATCGAAATGAAAAAGAAAAAGAAAACCGTTGAAAGAACTGGAAATTTGTAGTGTGGACAGTGTTCATTCCTAGCAAGCATGTTCGAAAAAATTCACGTGAATTATTTTAGCCGTTTGTAGAAATTTTTTAAATATTTTTTTATGTTGCAAACGGCAAAAATGAGACGCAATTGATTTCAATATGTATAATGGAATAGAAATAAAATTGTTAAACGGTAAAAATAATGTAATTAATAGTTATGAATAATAATAATAATAATAATAATAATAATAATAATAATAATAATAATGGTGAGTAAAGTTCGTCTCTCTCTCAATAAAGATGGCACACAGGATAGAGACGAACATAAATAAATAAATAAATAAATAAATGAATAATAATAATAATAATAATAATAATAATAATAAAATCAATAAAATCAATATTAGTTAATAATTAAACGAGAATACAAATAATCTCGGTCCTGTAGGAAAATTGTCCCAGTCCCGAAGGAATTCTCATACATAGACCGAGGATAATATCAGAGCAGGTACTTAAATGTATGTGCTTTTGGCTCGAAAAGTGTGTATTGATAATAATGACAATATTTATAAAATATTATTATTATTATTATTATTATTATTATTATTATTATTATTATTATTATTATTAATAATAATAATAATAATAATAATAATAATAATAATAACAACAACAATAATAATAGTATAAATAATGATATTTATATTTAAACCATAGACCAATAGTAGCTTTTACATAAAAAACATGTGTATAAGGGTACAGATATACATACAGGCACAATTAACACCCATATATACGCATACATACCAATACACAGTCATATTCAACGACCATACGTATATAATATATGCACCCCCATACATATAATGCATGTATAAGTAATCATATGCATAAACAGACATGCACGCATGCACACACATACACAAATATAT
This sequence comes from Euprymna scolopes, assembly GCF_053919585.1. NCBI lineage: Eukaryota > Metazoa > Mollusca > Cephalopoda > Sepiida > Sepiolidae > Euprymna > Euprymna scolopes. The sequence goes on along the minus strand of NC_136495.1, from coordinate 35,138,591 downwards.
ATCCATACACATGTATATGCATACAATGACATGTACAGATCCAGGCATGCACATGTGCACCCATACGTATACATATATGCATGCCCACATACTCATATACGTATATGTACACACATACCATGTATACACATAAGCACATACACATAAACATATATATACATATACATACATATAAAATATACAAATACACATACACATAAATACACATATATACATATACATTAGTGGGCTATCCCGAGGTCACAATCCTAGTAGATGGAAGGACAACTGATGGTCTGCTTGTGTTGCATGTCTGGTATTCTACATAACCACCTGTTCAGTACCTAAACTGAAACTCTTAAAAAAATGATGACAGTACAATAAAAAAATTACGCTAAAACCAGGCCTAAGCTCAAACAAAACCAACCTGCCTTCTCCCTTGAGGCTTGCATTTACGAACATCCGTGGGCTTAGAACTAAATTAAATGATGTTGAAGCATTTCTCCTAACAAACATCCCGGATATATTAGCACTAAGTGAGACTAACCTACACTCCTCCATCCCCTCTAACTACTTTAACATGCCTGGATACCTTCCACTTCCGTAAGGACTCTGACAGACATATGCACGGGCTTGGAGTCTATATTCGAAACACCCTCCCCTTGACTACAGAAACTAAACTAGAATCGGACGATCAAGCCTTTATGTGCTTTAGACTAAACATGCTACATAACATTAGCTACTTTTATTTTCTCTACCGCTCTCCCTCGACCCAGGACTGTACCCTAATAAACAAAGTCTCTGACAGCATAGATACAGCACTTTCTCTCAACACTAGCGCACAAGTGCATGTATTTGGTGACTTCAATGTCCACCACAGCAACTGGCTTGGATTTTCTAATCACACAGACGCAGCTGGTATTACAACACATAACTCTGTATATCTCATTCCCTATCACAGATGGTTACGTTTCCAACCCGTTTCCCAGACTAGCAAGAACAATACGCATCACTTCTAGATCTGTTTCTGACCACAGTTCCTGATGATTGCGTAACTAGTGCCCACAACCCACTTGGGAACGCCGACCACGCAGTGGTAATGGTTGAAATAGCCCTAAACTTTAGAGCCCAAACCGAAGAGCCACTGCTCAAAACAACGAGATATTATAAAAAGGCTGACTGGGAAGCCATCAGAGATCTCATCAGCGACGCCCCATGGCAAAATATCTTTTCACTTCCTGGGGAACATTGCGCAAATGAGGCCACTGAATGGTTCAAAACGGCAATTGAAGCACATGTTCCCACGCTCAAATTCTATAGCAAGCCCCACTCTCCCCAATGGTTTACTTCTACTTGTGCAGCTGCAATAGCGCAAAGGCAGCATGCGTACCGCAAATTTAACCGACATAAGTCATGTTCAAACAGGCAGAAATATATAAAAGCCAGAAGTAATTGTAAGAAAGAAATAGCGACAGCTACGAGAGAATTTACTGAAACCACCAAAAAACGCATCGAAGCACAGAAATTAGGAACCCGCGACTTCTGGAAAATCTACAATACAAAATAATGGGCAATCAACAATTCCCCCACTATCCAACAATCACGAGGTTGTTTGCTCTGCAACTGAGAAGGCTAACTTGATTGCCAGTCGCTTTGCCTCCAACTCCACACTGGACACTGCCAACCACCCCCTCCCTGACTTTACTTTGCGGGCAGACGCCACACTAGACGATCTGAAAATCACCCCTTCTCAGGTGCATGCTATCATAAGAAATCTTGACACTGCAAAAGCATGTGGACCTGATCTCATCTCGGCTGTGCTATTAAAAAAGTGCTCAGCCGAAGTAGCTCCAATTCTCTCCAAACTTTACAACAAATGCCTTAATGAATCTTGCTTTCCTGCCTGCTGGAAAACTGCTTCTGTAGTACCAGTTTTCAAGAATTCTGGCGAAAGAACTGACCCAGTAAATTATCGCCCCATTAGCCTCCTCCCACTTTTCGCCAAAATATTTGAGACCATAATTAACCAAGCTCTAGTCCACCACCTTACAGATTCTAAACTTCTGACTGACCAACAATATGGATTTAGGCAAGCCCGTTCCACAGCAGATATCCTAACTATAATCTCAGAACGTATATACTAGTCACTGGACAAAGCGGGGGAGTATAGAGCGGTAGCTTTAGATATATCTAAGGCTTTTGACAGGGTATGGCATGAAGGTATTCTCAGGAAAATCAGATCATATGGTATCACTGGAAGAATACATAACATAATTAAATCTTTCTTAGATAAGAGAAAAATGCAGGTTGTCCTCGGCGGTCGTACATCTAAACAATATGATATAAATGCGGGTGTGCCTCAGGGGTCTATCCTTGGACCGCTGTTATTCCTAATATTCATAAATGACCTCCCTAACAAAAGTGCCTGTGAGATGGGTATATATGCTGACGACACCACACTCTATAACAGACACGACAGGAAAACACTGCGAAGAAGGTAGGTTCTCTCTACGTGCTAGAAAGCTATTAACGCCCGAAAGTATCCTATACCTCTATAAGGTCACCATTCGCCCATGTATGGAGTATTGTTGTCATATTTGGGCTGGTGCATCTGCCATAAATCTCTCGCTCCTAGACAAGGTTCAAAAGAGAGTCGCCAATCTGATAGGTCCTGAACTATCATTTAAACTTCAGCCTCTGTCCCATCGACGAAATGTTGCATCCCTCTGCCTGTTCTACAAGTACTTTAACGGTTAATGCTCTGACGAACTGCAAGCACTTGTACCCCCTCGATGTAAATACCCCCGACAAACCCGACAAGCAGCTACATCCCACCCCTTCACAGTAGAGATCCCTGGATGTAAGAGAGCCTTTTACTCCAATAGTTTCTTCCCCAGAACAGCTAGACTTTGGAATTCCCTTCCGGGTCCCTGCTTCCCCAACTGTACTGACATGTAGAAGTTCAAGAGCAACGGGAACCGACATCTTGCTGTTCAACTCCCTAGACAGTACCCCTGATGCCTATGTCCCTGATAGTAGCCCCCTACAACAAAGTGGCAATGTGCCTTGTTTGGGGTGAAAATGTAATAAAAAGCAAAACAAAATATACATGCATATACAAATATATAAGTATAAAAGGCAGCACAAAGATGTGCACATCAACATAATTATGCATTACATGGATAGGAATGTACACACACACACACACACACACACACACACACACACACACACACACACACACACACACACACACATATATATATATATATAAACAGTATACAACTATATATATACAGATATATGTATACACATCCCCATATAAACACATACACACATGCATACATACATACATACATACATACATACATACATAGGCGCACATACACATACTTATATAATCAAACACATATCAATTACTATTTAAATTTAAAATATAATTATCCACTGACACGTGTCTCTTCGTCTACGACTCATCAGAGTGGCTGAATCTAGCGAGATTCAAAATCTCGCTAGATTCAGCCACTCTGATGAGTCCTAAACGGCGAAACACGTGTCAGTGGATAATTATATTTTAAAAATAATATATATATGCCGATCCACATTTAGGGGGTACCAAATTGGTTAAAGGGAAAATTATTCCCAGCTCGCATTTAGGTAAAAATGCATTTTCGTATAAATAATTGAATTCGTTCAAAGAGTATCGCTAACAAAAAAACAAAACAAATAAAATCAATTACTATTTAAAGATATGTATAAAATAAAGTGAGTGAATAAGTAGGGATATGAAGTTAACCATGTAAACATAGATGTAAACATATATATATATATATATATATATATATATATATATATAGGAAAATGGTGTATATATAGAAAAATGCTGCAGATAGGTTAGGTATAACGAAAATAATAATAATAATAATAATAATAATAATAATAATAATAATAATAATAATAATAATAATAATAATGAAGATAAATAAAGTAATAATAAGAATAACAAGAGAATAATCCAATATATATATTGAAGAAACCGTCTTGCCTTATAGAGGCTTCTATGCAAGTAAAACTCTAGATCTTATTTTCTCGAAAGAGTTAAAGCGAAAAAATGTAATGCATGAATCTAAGATAAAAACAAGACAATGACTTTTCAAGAATTAAATATTGATTTTTTTAGGAGAGAATTTATCAATGATAAACTTTGAAAAATAAACCATCTTCATCATATTACTTTCATATAAATAAATGATTTTGGATTATCACCCTGGAAATTCACTAGTTGAACGGATTATTTATGCATCTAATTTCTTCTAAAGCACGATATTCTTTACTAAGAATCCACTAATTATTGCAAATATCATCGCCACAGAAAAATTACTCCATTTACAATAAAGTGGTCTCTGTATGCCGGAAGATTTTCTACTCTAAGGACTTACTTCCACGGAGACATTACCATTGGAATTCCCTCTCTGTGTATTGTTTCCCCAACCGTACGAATATGCATAAATTTAAATGTAATGTGAACAAACATTATAAATGTAATGTAAACAATTTAAAGGTAATGTAAACACACCAAATACAAAAATGACTGAAAAGGTAATTTCCCAATCTTTGCTCGCGTATTATTTAAGGTTAAATGAATTTCAGCCATGTGCAAGAAACACTATATTTTACGTAATACTAATATCGTGAACTTGTTCAAGACGCCTATTGTAATTTTTTTGTATTTGAAACAAATGCAATAATTACATGACTTAATTGCACATAGTTTATTAGCCAATGTAAATTGCTGTATATTTCTGGAATTGTCTCTTACTAAAGGGATTGTATCGCCGGATATCCTATGTAATCGTTGAAATTAGTTGGAATTAAAATATATATTATTAAAGCAGACACCAATAAATAGCATAATTATCTGTTTAAACTAAATATAGATTTATCAAATGTAATTTAATAGCTATCTCTGCAAGAATCCAACTGACTTTATCCATAAATAGTAAGTTTTCTTTTTACTATACTTTGTTATTGATTTCTGCAGAGAAAAGTATGATTTTTCTAAACTCCATAGATTAAGGAAACACACTTTCTCTGTTTTTGAAAATTTGATGATTAAATAAAGTTTATAAATTTTATTTTGCTTTCAATTCTTTCACCCCCCACACGTACATACATATATGTAAGCAACATGGAGGCATCCAAGTTTCATTTTTGCCGTTCCATTCACGCAAGAAAATCATCAAGATGTTTTCGAGCGGAAATGAAATATGAACGCCTCTGTATAGTTGACGTGCGATAGATATATTTTCATCCTGCTGTTCAGTTTTACTTATATATTGAACAATGTTAAAGTTAATATGTACTCGATATTTTATGTCAGTTTATAATATTATACATGCATGTACATTGTGTGCGTGTGTGTGTGTGTGTGTGCGTATGTATGTGTGTAGTTACCTACCAAAGCATATTTTGCTATCTATTAATAGTAAGTTATAGGCTGAAGTTTATTTCTGCCAAATAATTGCATAAAAAAATGTAAATTTTATAAAAAATTTCACGGGTGAGTCGAATTTAATTTGGGTCACCTGTATCGTTTTCTTAACTAGTAGGCCCCGAGGATAAATGCACACCCGACGTGTTCTCATCGGTTAAAATATGAAACAGCTTAATAAATTGATGACTATTTTAAAGAAACCGTTTTTCCTAACACCTGACCTCGCCCGTCCAATCAACGTAGAGCTGTTAGCGTATGAAACTGCGTTTGTGACCTTTGACATTCACTGCATCCTATTTAGTGACACAACCCTCTCCCGCGCGTTATTTATGCATCAAAATATTGTCAAAATTTCCCCTTGGATTTTTTTTATCACCCAATTAACCTTATTATCAATAAATGACATTTTATATCAAAAGAATACAAGATGAGAGTGCAGTCGAATTAAAAAAAAAAAAAAAAAAGAAACATTCTATCATTGAACTCTTGCAGCCGCATTGTTCAAATAACATGTATCCAAGAGGCAGTGGAATGCAGGTTTACTTGGTAGTGCCCGGGATAAATTATAATTTTATGTTCTCTAAAAAACAAGTATGTGGCCTAAAATACTGCAAAATATTAATTAGAAACGAAAATATTTTGATTTATAATACTGTTTTCGTGGGCCGAAAAGAAATAAGCCAACAAGGAGTTGACAAAAGGCATTAATTCAAAGTTCTGAATAGCCTATGGATTCGTCACAGCGTGTCTTTCTTTTACCATCTATTCATAGTGTCGGAAAAGTTTATGAAATGATAGAATAGGTTCGATCATCACAACATATATAAAAGAGAGTTAATATTGGAATTTATTTCTGTCATTATATCATGCTGGTTTTGTTTTGCTGGCTTTGTGCGTAGGTAATTGAAGTGATCGACCATAGTCGAGGGCGACACGAAGGCTCCCTTTTCATTAGCTATTACACTGAAATAGGTGCCACACTTTTCCAAGGATTATACCAGTCATTATTGATCATCACCTTATAATGGCGAATGTTTAGAGTAGGGGCCATCAAGTACAATTTTTAAGTCTTTAGTATGACTCGACCGAGAATTGAACCCTAGTTTCCCAGCTCATTAGCAAGCACTCTAACCATTTGCCAAATGGAATGGTGGTTAATCCTATGAAGTGAACAGTTACTTTACTGGGTTGAAAATAAATAAAAAAACAAAACAAAACAAAAAACACACACACACAGTTAAAAAATGAGACTCTGTGCTGTGAAAAATTACAGGTTCGAGTGCTGTAAAGGTCTCATTTTTTTATTTGTGTTTTTTTGTTTATTCCCAGCCGTAAACTAAATTTAACATTTATTTAATAGTAATCATCTAAGCAATCACGAATCTCTACATCTCTCTATATAAAACTCAATGTCTGAGTATATACGTGTGTGTCTGATGTTTGTGTTCCCTATAGAAAGAGAGGTTAGCGAATCTACATAAAATCTAAGTCTTTTCTTATGTAAAAGTTATCAGAAAAGACAATGGAAGCGTTCCATAATAACTGAGTGCACTTTAAGAGGACTATGAGGATAACCACTTAAAACATCAAATATATCCTATTTTATGAGATTGAAGTTATATGTATAACATCTTTTGGCGAAAACAATGGAAGTGGTCCCAGATTTCTAATTGCCTTACTAATCTAAAGAAGCTACTTTTAAAATTTTAAATAGATTCTATTTTGATGGAATTCATATCATACGTACACAATTATCCATTCCCTGGTATTGACACCTCATGAGATTATCAATAAGAAAATGTAAAGCCTTGGAGGGTGGACCTCCTAGTGTACAGGACCAAAGCCATACTTGAGGCAACAGAGAAAAGTCATTTCAACAATGGCCAAGATGGGGCTGGGGGAAAAAACCTCGGAGTCGAAGCTATTGAGAAAAAGAGACTTTATAGTGATGATCTCTATTTACGGTTGTCAGTCCCAAATCTCCCGATGATATTAGTTTTTCAAGGAGGATCACGTGTCATTGTCTTTTAACATTCAGCACCTGATATTCTCAGAGGATCTTCCATTCACCATTTATGCACAATGAGAACTGGTGTGTTCACATTACTATAGGGGATATCAGTTTATACCAGCTTTAAAATTTAAATGCCTAAATCTAAACGCAGATTCCATGAACAAACTTCATTCCCAGAACTGCCCGCCGATGGAACACTATTTCGCTGTCCTGCTTCCCGGTTGAATACAACATGGTAGCCTTCAAATTCAATATAAACAAATTCTTGTTGAGTCGTTCCCATAAATAATCAAATTCCACCCAATTTACACCATTAACGATTACTACACTAGCACCTTACATTCATTAACCCTTATCCTCGAGTGGTCTTCGGGACTTGATAAGTGGTGACTCCCAAGTACAAGAAGTATAATCTATGACGTACTTTCCGTCAGTAGATCGTATTTGATTGGTTGTTGTTTTGTTAGTTTATTATCCTGATTGTACCCATTGGCGTTCAATCATGTCACAAAAGGATGACACCATAAATAGATAACGCCATTGAATGATGAAGTTATGACTTAAGAGATGAGAGAAAATAAACGTACACAGCGGGTTACGTTACAAAACGATCATGTCATAAACGATACTGCCACGAAAAGATGACGTCATGAAGTAAAACTGAGAAGGACAGATTCTTGGTGGATGACGTAACGAAATGATCATCTGATCCAACAACTCAGAGAAAAATTAAAAAGGGAGGGGAAGACCCTTTATCTAGACGACCCACAAGCTTTAACTATTAAAAAATAAAACAAAAATTAAAGTATCTTTTAATATATATATATATATATATAAATATATATATATATATATATATATATATATATATTCAAACACGTTTGATTGAACACGACAGAGTTATTCTTTTTTTCTGATTTTTCTGGATATCTTTTCAATTCGCCGAGCCGTTTTTTTTTTATTTCAGCTGGCTGTTGTATATAATGGCGCCCAAAAGTTGTTGATCTTGTACCTCATATTCTTCTCAAGCATTTTCTATCGGTGCATCCGATCGTCGTCAGGAGCAATTGTTTTTGTTATCGTTTTCTTTTTCTTTTACTTTGAGGCTTGGTATATATATATATATATATATATATATATATATATATATATATATATATATATATATATATATTAGTTATAAAGCTGGGTCCAGGATGGTTAGGGGCGAATTATTTTTTCGATTTTCTTATTTTATAGTTTATTTATTTAGTTTCATGTTAGTTATTGCACCCACCTTATAACCAATAAAAAAAGTATAAATACACCAAGGCTCATATATATATATATATATATATATATATATATATATATATATATATATATATATATATATATATATATATTTGGGAATTCTAGGCGCTGTATGTGCTCTCCGCTTATCTCGGCATTGTTTCCAGTCGTCTTGTACCTCAACTTGCCACTGGTATGCAACAGTTTTGACTCAGGAGAGGCGTGGTTGAGATTGCGCAACTCTTGCCACACAAATTTCACGCGCAGGCACCCTTACAGTGGGTATCCATAGTCTGTCAAGACTGAAGGAAGCCATTTTTATATATATATATAGTCCTGGTCAAAATCATAAGAAGTGAAACGTAGCAAAACGGTCATTACAATTTTTTAAGAAATCCAGATCAATATGGGCACAAAAAGAGTCGAGGTCGACCAAAAAAAATAACCCCATCACTGGATCGCCGTATCAGAAGTTTAAAAAACTCCAGTATGAGCTCAAGTCGATTGAAAAGCCAAACAGCAGCAGAATGTAGTCCTAAAACCATCGGGAGGCATCTAAAAATGAAGGGTTTCTATCATTCAAAGCGACTGCAGAAACCACGTCTTCTTGAACAGCACAAAACTAACCGACTGAAATATGCCGCCAAATACCAGACTTGGGATGAAGAGAAGTGGGAAAATGTCATTTTCTCTGACGAGAAAAAGTTTAATCGATGGTCCAGATGGATTTCAACACTATTGGCATGATAAAAATTTGCCCAAAGAGACTTTTTCAACTCGGCATAGTGGAGGAGGGTCTTTAATGATCTGGGGCGCTTTCTCGTCAGCTGGGACTCTAAAGTTGCAAGTAGTGAAAGGCCAGCAAACATCATTGAAGTACATTTCAATGGTTGAAAATGCTTCTATCAGGACTGAAGGTTCACGTCTGTGTGGAAGAAATTGGATTTTCCAGCAAGACAACACTGCGATACACACTTCTCGACAAGCACGAGAATACTTTTCTGCAAATAATATAGAATTGTTAGATTATCCAGCATGTTCTTTGGACCTCAATCCCATTGAACATCTTTGGGGATAGATGGCAAAAGAAGTGTTCAAGGATGGAACCCAGTATGATTCGATAAAGGAACTTTCTGATTCAGTTTTCAGTACATGGGATAAAATTCCTTCGCAACTGATAAAAAACTTAGTCGCAAGCATGCCAAAGAGAATTTTTGAAGTAATTCGTAATAATGGAGGCTATACTAAATACTGAGACCCTTTTTAGTAATTTATAATTGCCTTTTGTTAGATAAATTATCAGTGGTCTTATCATTTTGACCAGGTGAAAATGTTTTTTTTTTAAAAATAGTTATTAGATCAGGGTTAAGGTTTCGAATGGAGCAGATTTCATATTTTCCATCATATTTTCTCTTTTGGCAATGGTTTCAACCCTTTCTTTGATTAAAAATTCGATAATATGCGTAAACGCTTACTTTCTTAAGTGGTCTTATGATTTTGACCAGGACTATATATATATATATATATATATATATATATATATATATATATATATATATATATATATATATATATATATATATATAATTTGTTTCCACTCGCCTGTACTTCACTTGTCACTGATGTTTAACAATGTCGACTCAGGAGAGGTGTGGGTGGAGATTGCGCACCTCCTGCCACAAAAATTTCAAAATCTCACGCGCAATCAACTCTTCGTGGGTATCCATAGTCTGTCCAAGACTGAAGGAGCCTGCATATATATATATATATATATATATATATATATATATATATATATATATATATATATATATATGTAAACAAATAAAATGCTAATCACTTTTTAAATTATTATTTCCACATTACGAAATAACTTTCCGCAAGAAATGTTTACCTAATACAAATATCGTTTATGACAAGTATTTACTGATATTAAATTTGAAGACAACCCTGCGTTAGCCCGCAGGTAAGCAGCCCTGTCGTAATGTGTTCCATAGTCGAGAAGTTTATGCAAAGAAACTGTTTATCGAAATTTCTCCTGCCGCTAGGCACACGGAGGAAGAAACCGAAGTTGTTTTGTTGTCGTGATAAGACGACGAATTTTTACTGTGAATGTCTTGCAAGGAGAAGCAGAGATTGGAGCTCAGTCGAGCACCTTTTGTAGAAATAAAGAATTGGGCTCTAGGGGACCATATAGATCACCTCTAGTATATTTCGAAATGTATTTTGTATTTTGTCAAGGTGAGAAAAAATACTTAGAATAGCGCCTCTCCTGATATGGCAGCGGCATTACATCTTAGGCCGTATCTAAGTCATATATATATATATATATATATATATATATATATATATATATATATATATATATATATATATATATAGGTCGAGGATGGCACCATGAGTCAGGCACTTTCTTGAACTGGAGAATTCGATCCGTCAGATGGACGGCAAAGTTTTTGTATGGTAATCGATCAACCGTTTCCCGGTATCTAAAATGGAAATATCGCACGTTTCTCAAAACCATTTGTAAATAACGCCATTTTTGATCACTAATGCTTTTTTTCTTCTTTCTTTAAGGAAACTTGACTTTTATGTATCCTCGTCTACCTAGACTATCACATGTTCAAATGTAAAACCAAATGATTGTGACCCCAGTTCGTAGCAGGACATACAATGTCCGCCTTGTAATTCACCAATTGCTGACACGTGAATATGTCACGTAATATTACTTCCTATTTCTTTGCAAAATCTATCTATATGAAAAAAACAACAAAAAACAACAAAAGAAAAAACAAAGACAGAAAACAAAAAACAAAAGAAACAAAAAACAAAGGAAGAAAAGAAACAAAAAACAAAGACAACTAAAATTGTCTGTCTGTGTCGGAATATGAAGCATGGGACATGAATTTAAATCTCGCACAACGATAGATTGGCTCGAAATCGAATTTATAAAAAAAAAATAATCCCAGCATTAAATAAAAAGACAAGAATATGTTGTTGTCCGAAAATTTGTGGTCGAAAATTATGCTGCAAATATATAGGTTATCTGAAGGTGGTCCAAATCAACATCAAATCGTGGAAAATAAAATTGACATCAATTGATCAAAACCAATCTTATTTAAAAGAGGGGCGAGGAAGGCGTCTGGCAAACACGCAAACTAGTCACGAATTAATCTGGAGATTATGTGTTTAATTTTGAAAGAAATCAACGATAAATAAAAACCTGCCGATTTTATTAAACAAAACCTGTTGCTTTGTTGTCTATGGCAAGAGAAATAACTCACCTTTTCTGCAATAAACAAAAACTGATTAAATTTCGTTACTTACATGAATCGCTTTGGATTAAAATTGATTCAGCCTTTGCGTTACATTTGTTCGTTAAAAGTCATCAGACCTATAAACATGAAAGTTGGTGGACATTATAACCTTATTATACAAACTAATGAATAGAGAAAAGTCTTTCTCTTTTGTTCGAGAGATGACTGTGATCGAACGCGTTTTTTTTTTTTTAACTCTGCTTAGGTTTATCGCCATGGAGGAGTGGACGAGATTAAACTCACGTAATTGATAAATAATAATCAAACATTAAAGACGAGGCCGACATTGTGCAACTATGTTTTTTGTTAAATTTTTATTTTATTATATTACTGCAATTATGAAAAGAGGCATCGTCGCAGAAACTGCGACTGCCACATCACCACTACGAACGCCTTCACAAGTAGATTAGATACCACGTGTCAACGGCACAAAACTTTAGCTACTTCAAGAATTCACCCAGATAAATTTGTTACGCTCCGAAATAGTATACATCCAATGCGTTGACCTCTCTCTCTCTCTCTCTCTCTCTCTCTCTCTCTCTCTCTCTCTCTATATATATATATATATATATATATATATATATATATATATATATATATCACAGTTTCTCTCTCTCTCTTTCTCTCTCTCTCTCTCTCTCTCTCTCTGTATGTCTTCCTCTCTCTCGATATTTCTACAATTATATAAAAGAAACTATGTACGTGTGTGAATTCGTTTCTACGGGCCCGAAAACGGCTGCGCCGATTTTTATGAAATTTCACACGAACGTATTTTATGGGCCTGGCAGTTCTCTTAGAAAGGTGTTGTATCGGAATGTCTTCGATAAGTAATGATAATTGATTAGCGAAATAATACAATGGAAGAAAGAAACAATGGATTTTGACCTTGACACCTCACACAAGTGCATCTGATAAGTTTCATTACCACACAAGTAGGAAGGCCCGACATATAAAATCAACAGTGGGTTCTTTGATATGACAGGGGCACGTTCGAAATGAATGCTTCTGTTTAAAGCGAAATTCCACCATGCTACTTGAATTTTAAACTTAAATTCAAGCCGTTATCACCGCACAAGCAGTAAGGCCAGATATATATAATCAATCACCAAAAGGTTCTTTGATATGACAGAGGTGCGTTCGAAATGAATGTTTCTGTTTCGAACAGAATTGGAGCATGATACTTGAAATTGAATTTTAAACTTTTATTCAACCCATTATATATAAAAAAAATAACGTGAAGCTTCTACCCGGTGCACCGCGATGGGTTCCTGACTAGAGCAGGCAATCAATCGATTTGATGAAGAAAATAGGTAATTTCACCGATTTCAATGGCAATAAAAGTAGTGGAAGTATGGAAGATTCGTTGACTTTTATTCAATCCTGGACAACGTCGGGTGTCCCTGCTAATATATATATATATATATATATATATATATATATATATATATATATATATAACTACTTCATTTACTCACATAAAATTAATATACGAAAGTATAGATTTATGCGTAAACTTTAAGTATTTACTTCAAAAGTGCTCAATACGTAGGTAGAGCTAGTTAGTAATTTATGAAATATATATGGCGATTAAGCTACACTGAATATTCGGCGTTTCATCCACTCTGCGATTCCTCAGGCTTATGCGTGAATTCTGTGGTTGTTTATCATTTTTATATGGTCCTCTTCTATTGAGGATTTAGTTAGTCAATCAGCTTTCTAGTATCCACCGCGCCCCTTCCTATCAGCCAATGGGCGTGCATTTTATCGAACAAAGGATCTGTTTTAAAATTAGGTTAGTGTTTTTTTTTATTGTTAGTTTATATATAAATATATATATATGTGTACATGCATATATGCACATATATATATACATATATATATACATACATATATGTGTGATCGTTTATGTATATTCATGTTTATTTAATTTATTTATTTGTTTATTTTCTATTGTTTTTATTAGTTTTAAAAACTATTTTGTATCGCTACCCTGCAGTAATATATATATATATATATATATATATATATATATATATATATATATATATATATATATATATATATACTAGCATGGGTGCCCGGCGTTGCCCGGCGTTGCCCGGGTGTTTGGAATTGTATGCTTAGCAAAAAAAAGAAGGTCAATTTTTTAAAACTTTACCCCTATTATGACCCCTTAACATTTATTGTTTTGGGCTCAAATCAAGTTATTAAGTTAAATCCATGCCCAAGGAACCTATATCTAAAATTTCAAGTGTTTATACCCAAAATTGTCGGATGAGTTTGGTAGAGTTCTCAAAGGTCCAATTGTGAAACTTTGACCCCTTAACAGCCAAATTTCTGGTCGAAAACCGATCACATCGATTTTCCCAACTCTCAGTACTCGGTATATCAATTTTCGAGTCTGCAGACTAAATATTGACAGATTGACAGAGTTATTTCGTAGGAAAATGTACACAGACACAGACACTTTCACTTTCACTTATATATATATATATATATATATATATATATATATATATATATATATATATATAAATTGTTCGTGATTTTCTTTTTGCAGACGATGCTACACTCGTGGCCACACAAGAATTAGTTGGCAAGTTTTCCAATGCCGCAAAAGCATTTAGTTTGACGATTAGTATTAAAAAGACAGAAGTTATCTACCAACCAAAGCCCACCCCGTTGCAGCAAGGTGGTGTGAATATTCCGAGATCAGAATATATGGAACCGCCTCTGAAAATCTTAGTGAATAGACAGCCTCTAAAGTATGTTAAATCTTTTGCATATCTCGGAAGTATAGTGAATTCGTCAGCATCACTTAATGATAAGATATTGAGCAGAATTTCAAAGGCGACTGATGCCTTCGGCAAACTGCGTTCAAGAGTATGGAATGAAAGAGGTTTGACTCTAAAGACCAAAATTTCAGTTTATCGTGCAGTGATTGTTTCGATACTCCTGTATGGATCGGAAGCCCTCATACCCTAGGCAGATTGAGCAACTGGATACATTCCATAAGCGTTGCCTTCGCAGTATATGTGGATTAGTATGGAAAGACAAGGCCCCTAACTCGGGATTGTTTGCTAGGTGCGACATTTTAAGTATTGAGGCCTTCCTGATGAAGTTTCAGCTTCGGTGGGCTGATCACCTTGTTCGCATGGATGAAAACCGTCTTCCTACGCAACTAGCATACAGTCAACTGAAAATGGGTAATCGAAATATGGGTCGTCCTTTTCTGAGGTACAGGGATAAACCGAAAGACAATCTTAAGAACGCAGGCCTGAACCCAAAAACCTTTGAAGAAGATGACGCGGATAGAAAATTGTGGAGGAAAAAATGTTTTGCGGGCATTAACACATACATTGACACACGGCTATCGAATCAAACAAATCTTCGTAGAGCAAGAGTAGGAACATCACCTACCCAGCCTGTATCCTGTGAGTCGTGCGGCTTGGCCACACATGCGGCACAAGCATTGAAGGCAGAGTGAAACAGAGCGAATTTTTGGCCCTCATGGGAGAGTCCATTATATATATATATATATATATATATATATATATATATATATATATATATATATATATATGTGTGTGTGTGTGTGTGTGTGTGTGTGTGTGTGCGTGTTCTGTGGTGCGTGTTTGTGTGTTAACTATGACACAACTCGTATGTAAACTAATCGATAGCTTATACTTAACAAAACAATGCTCAATCCCTGTAAAACAACCAGACATATTTAAACCGTAGTTTTTCCATAATACATTTATTATAACGGCTTTTTACGCAGCTTGCGGCCCGCTTCTGATTCTCCACCATTCTTGTTTTTGCTAAAAGATAATACGTGCAAACTAACATATAATGTAAAATAAAAACTCAATCAAACGAAAACTATATTTGTTTTTCCCCGGTGAGAATTACATTTTTTATTTCGTTAAACGTTTTTGCCTAATAAAAATCCAGGAGATTACGTGATTGTCATTCTTGTACAAAGGAAGCCCACTAAGCAATGTCAGAGATGAAATCAGGTGTATTTCAATAGTCGTAGAATGGAACAGGAGTAATGGAAATATGAGGAGACGGCCTAACATTCACAGGCAACACGATTCGGAACGATTACATTAAAAGATACTGCGAAAGCTGTTGCAAAGGAAGTGAGTTTCTACCGCGCCAGAAAAGTTCTCACACATATCTGTATCCTACACTGCTAAAAAACTATCATTCGTTCATGCATGAAGTATTGTTGTCACATCTGTGCTGGTGCACTAACATCTAGTTATTTAACCCTTTGATAGTGTCCTGAAAAGAGGATCTAATCTAAAAGGTCTCACTCTGTCTTCCAAGCTCCAACCCCTGTCCCATCGTCGCAATGTTGCATTCATGTGCTTGTTTTACAAGTACTTCAATGGAATGTGCTCCGATGAAATTGTTTTTCTGGTGCTCCTCAATGTAAATATACCCGACAAATCCCACATCTTCATTCTAGAGATCCTCAGATGCCGGAAGGTTTTCTATTCTACTAGCTTCTTTCCTCGAACTGCTTACCACTCGAAGTCCATCCCTGTTCCCTGTACCGAGATGCAGAAATTTAAATGTAATGTGAACAAATATCTCGCTGCCCAACTCCCCACTTAGAATGCCACTGTCGATATACCTCACCTTCAAATCACAGTAGCCCTTTATATCTCAGTGGCACTATGCTTTGTTTGGGGGGGGTTGAACGAATGTTAACAACAACAACAACAACAACAAAACAACAACAACAAAAACAACAACAAAAACAACAAAACAACAACAACATGTATACTTCTTAAAACTCTCTGCCACTAACTCATCCTTAGATGATCCTTTTTATTCTAATAGTTTCTTCCCTCGAACAGCTAGAATTTGGAATTCCCTTCCTGCTACCTGTTTCCCTGACTGTAATGATATGCAGAAGTTTACATGCAACGTAAACCAACATCTTGTTAATCTTTCGTTGGCATGGTCTCAAATAGTAGCCCTGTAGTCCAATTGGCAACGTGCCTTGTTAGGGGTGAATGTGAGTGAAAGTAAGAAAAATAAATAAATAAAAGAAAAAGAAAACCGAAAAATTTTATATGTTTATCAGCGTTTTATTTTGATTCCTTGATTTGGAGAAAGAGTTAAAAGTTGAAAATACGTGGTGCTTCCATTATATGGACAGACTGGTTTTATCCTTTTTTTCGGAACGAGTGATGTATACTAAACTTTCAAATATATGGTTCGTTTATGATGTGATTTAAAAAAAAAATTATCTAACGTTAGGAAAACTAAATTAAAGTTCTTTCCAATCAGTATTGCTTTACTGATTAAAGAGATAAATCGTACAAGTCGATTAAATCCAGGTTAGACAAAAACTTTCAAATAACGGTTGTAGTCCACCCAAATTCCGGAGACCGTTCTGACATTTCTATGAAAAAAATACCGAATACTTCCGGTATAACACTTCCTACATGAATTACATATGCATGAAGCTGATTACAAAGCATAGTTCGGCCTTAAGTGTCAACAGTCGGCCATGATGACCATCGTACAACACTCATCTGCTTACACCATCGAGTCTCAGTCTCGCGAGATTCTCCAAGTGATAGCAACCATATCAGTTATTAAAGTCTTTATTTAATCGGAATCTTTAAGCGACTTTAGAGCACAATACATGTTGCTCAAGGCTGAATGTCTGGCTGCATTGTGGTTGGAAAAAGCTAGGCGCCATCGTCTTGTCATCAAGATTTGATATTTAACAAATAGACGGCAGCCATCTTAAAAAAAACAAAACTATCGATGCCCTCTACTGGTTTAAAAAACTAAAAAAAAAAATAAATCTATATAAAAAAATGGCGATTGCTAGTTCGTTTAATGCATCCTAATAACTGCCAGGCAGTTAACTCTTATGGAATTGCTTGAAGAAAAGAATATTAATTGTCAGACTTTAGTGAAAACGATTTTAGACATTCTTATTCTTCTACCTTATAAGATCATTTTTAACGCACAGATACATTTATATTTAGTGATTGTATGTGATAATATGATTTTTATGTAGGTTGCAATAATTTAACATCAATAACAAATACGTGTACGATCGTTTCTAAGACGATAATTTTTAAATTAAAATAAAGTCTCTTATCAATACAGAGATCAGACACCAAATAGAAGATTTACACTTATAATTAAGACTAAATCTGGCTATATTTAGTTTTATGCAAAGAGGTAAATGGGACGGAATCTAGTCGTTAAATTAAGATACCTCCATATTTTTGTGTAATATATATATATATATATATATTATATATAATATATATATATATGTGTGTGTGTGTGTGTGTGTGTGGTCATCGACATACAGTCTTGTTTCGTTGTATCACAACTCATCAGTGCCGCTAAGCTAGTACCTCTCCCAAGCCGAGGATTGAACCCAGAACCTAGAACCATCACGTTGATAGTCAGCAGTTCTACCGATCGACCAGCGGGAGAGGTGCCCGCAAATAACCTCACCAAATATCTGTTTTAAACAAGCATTCGTCCACCACTTTTATAGTGCTCACACCGCTTATTTATAAACAGTAGAAATAATTTTATTCACTTATATTTCCTTTATATATATACTAATCCTTATTTAAGAAGTTCAATGTATAATAATTACATGGTGTAATGTAAGCAAACTGTAAGGTAATTGCAGCTTCTCTTCCAATTTTCAGATTTTTTAATCATGTTCATACGCATTTTATTTCCTTTTGGTGGATTGATAGTTGCTATTTTTTCTGATGAGGTAAGGGCAAAATAGATTCATTGATTGATATACTGATTAAGTAAATGCTTTTGTACTACGAAGCAGATACTGTCAAGAAGTGTAAACGTCAACTGAATCAAAGGAAAAAAATGGTAAGATGGTCAATATCATGAAATTTTGAAATTTGGAATATAGACTTTTGTCTTATATATATATATATATATATATATATATATATATATATATAAGTCTGACGAATTCTTACGAGAATGAAACGCTGGATATTCTGTGTAGCTTAATTGCCACACACACACACACACACACACACACACACACACACACACACACACACACACACACACATATATATATATATACATTAGTGATGCAACAATTCCAATATTTTTCCCGATTTCAATACAATTACCGATTCCGTGCTAAATTCCCGATTCCGATTTTTTTTTATAAATTTCTAATTATTTAACTATAAGATAGTTATTTTCCAAATTTTCGTAAAAACACATGTTAAATAAGCAGAAATTTTGATAAACGTCAAAATACAATCAATGAATATTTATTATATCATCATTATTACCAACAATGGAAGATTTTGGTTTAAACAAAATCAAATAAAAGTCAATTAAAAGAATCGTTTTGGCATCGGAAAATAGGCATCAATTTTTCCGATTTCGATACCGATACCGATACGGATTCCGATACCCCCAAATCTTCCGATTTTTCCGATTTCCGATTCCAATAATCGTCCCAACACTAATATATATATATATATATATATATATATATATATATATATTATATATATATATATATATATATAGTGTGTGTGTGTGTCTGTGTGTGTGTGTGTGCGCGTGTATGTGTGTGCGTATGTGCGTGGGCCATGTCTCCTTGCTCAACCTGATTGTTGTGTAGGAGGGCGAACGAATTTTTTTTTTCCTTCAACCGGTGGAATTTACTCAAGAACGTCGAGTTTCTATGGCTATTATTCTTTTCCCACTTGCACATGCCCAAGACGATGCGAGACGCAAAGTCATATTATTTTATCGTTCCGCAATTTTTTCTATAAAAGTACACTTCACTATTCTTATTCGTTTTCTCTTTCTTACGTATATCTATCTTTGATAAATGCTTAACATTTATATTAGGATATAATGATCAATTTTACTAGTAAGCTCCGTTTTTAGTCTACCATAGCGTAGTGTGTCTGGGTAGGCATGAATAATTGTTACCTAAACTGGAGGTTTAACTATTCTTGAACGTATTAATCCAATAAAAGACGGACTACATTAATCCTGTTATTATTATTATTATTATTATTATTATTATTATTATTATTATTATTATTATTATTATTATTGGCTCACATGGAGCTTTCACACAAGTCAACAAACGATCTGATTGAAAACCTGTGGTGTTCTCTGGAAGCTGAGTGACTATAAGTCTCCCCAGACGCCCAGCTCTCTCCACCTCCTTCGATAGCATTTGCAAATGAATTTGCATCATCGCAACAGCCGCTTACCATTGATTTCTCGCTGGTAGTGGCCATTGGTTTATACTGGAATTTGAGTGGCACTCAGCCTCTCCAAGGTCCCAGTTCTCTTTGCGCTTACCCAGCTGAGGTCTGGTTAGCGCTCGCTCCTCGCTCTTTCAGTCCTTATTGACCCTTCTCAGCCCTTTGGTATCACTTTTTTATTGGTGGGAACGGTGATGTAATAATGGGGGATGCATGATGGGGGTGTAGAACTTGTAGATATGCAGCTTCCGTGTTCTTCATTCCCTGTAACGTTTATTCGTTATATTGTCTTCTTGTATTATTCTCCGCATTCAAGGGTTTTCCTTAATATTTCAGTCGTTTTCATTATCGTTAGTCGTTGTACTTTTGGAGTTATTCCTCTGATTCCAATTTCTGACATTTTTTTTTCAGAATTGTTCCTAGTGCTCCTACTATTATCGATACTATTTTGATTTTCTTCATCATCCAATTTCCTTTTAATTCTCTGGCTAGCTCTGTGTATTTGCCTCGTTTCTCCTTTTCTTTCATACTTACCCTGTGGTCACCTGCGACTGCAAAGTCTACGATTTGACAGGATTTTTCTTTCTTGTTAATTTTACGACATCTGGTGTTTTTGCTTGGATGGGTTTGTCCGTTTGTATGTCCATGTCCCATAGGTTTTTTGGTTCTCGTTTTCGAGTGCTGTTGGGGTTTATGCTTGTACCATTTGTCTGTACGCTCAAAATGCAGTCGTTTGCACTGTACCACCGTCCCCACTTGATCATGCCTGTTTTTGTATTCCTTTTGGGCCAGTTTGCTGCATTCACTTACTATATGGTTTATCGTTTCGTCTCTTTGTCCACATCCTTGCTTTGATATGGTTGGTTCTTATCGAGTTATCTTGTGCTGCAGTTATTAGAGATTCAGTTTCTCGGTTTATATGTCCTTTTCGCATCCATGTCCAGGTGTTTTCGTTATTCTTATCTTTTGTCATTCTTATGAATCTTCCGTGGAGTTGTTTCTCTTCCCATTTCTCTTTTCTTGTTTTGTCGTTTGTCTCTCTGTTTTCTGTTTTGTTGTTTTTTTTTCAGTGTCTCTCGCTGCCATAATTATCCTTTCAGTGGTTTGCATTATGTATTTTTCTAGACCTTTTTTCGTGTCCTTCACACAGTCTTCTATACAGATCAGTCCTATCCCGCCGTCTTTCCTTTTCACGTAGAGTCAGTCAATATCGTCCTTTGGGTGTAGTGCATTATGTATGGTCATGAGTTTCCTGGTTTTCTGGTCGAGTTGTCTCAGTTCTTCTTTTGTCCACCTTATAAATGGTCCAGAGTATCTTACTAGTGATACAGCCCATGTATTTATACCTTTTATTAGGTTTCTGCTAAATAATTTCGTTTCCAGGAGTTTTCTTGTTCTCCTGAGGTATTCCTTTCCAATTTTCTCTTTCATTTCTGTTGCTCTGATGGTGTCCGCTTCCAGAATTCCCAAGTATTTATAATCGTCTTGTTCCCCTAGTGCCCTCATGTCGTTTCCAGTTTTCCCTTTTTTATAACTAGTTGTGCGCATTATTATTATTATTATTATTATTATTATTATTATTATTATTATTATTATTATTATTTATAAGACTAAACAAATTCTTAAGTTATTTAGTGATAAAACGAAAACCTTTTTTAATCGATCAATAAATATCCATCGATTCCTTGATTTCTTCCATTTTAAATATATATTGAGCAGCGCGTTTTCTCCCTTTTTCCTGTTTTGATATAAAAGAAAATGTTATTTAATGCATGTATTAGAAATATACAGTTTGTTGTCTTGAAAGTCGAAATACAATCGCTAAAACCGCCAAGCCCCCCTCAAAGTCATTACAAAGGACATTACTATGCTTTCCATTTTCATTTTTAATGGGAGAGGAGATAGATAAAATTGTTTCAGAGATGGGTAGATTTGCCGATGACATCACTCTCTAGAATAGGCATGAGGGGAAAACAAATGACCACATATCTAAGGAAATGGCAGAAACACTAGAGGATGACTTCCAATCTGTAGTGGAATGGGGACATAAATGGATGGTCACATTCAATGCTGCCAAAACTAAGCTTGTTTCTTTAATAACTACAAGAAACCTTCTCTACCACCAATAGCAATGGCCAAGAACACATTGCCTGAAAGTACTTCTTTTAAACTCCTCGGCCTAACGTTTGCATGGAACATGAACTGGAACAGATACATTGAGAGCATTGCCAAGGCTGCTGCAAAGAAGGTCGGCTCTCTCTACCGTGCTAGAAAATTACTTACGCCTGAAAGTATCCTGTACCTCTATAAGGCCACCATTCGCCCATGTATGGAGTACTGTTGTCACATTTGGGCTGGTGCATCTGCTGTTTGTCTCTCACTCCTGGACAGGGTTGAAAAGAGTTTCGCCAACCTGATAGGTCCTGAATTGTCATCTAGGCTTCAGCCTATGTCCCATCGACGAAATGTTGCATCCCTCTGCATGTTTTACATGTATTTTAATGGTGAATGCTCTGACGAACTGCAAGCACTTGTACCTCCTCGACGTGACTACCCCCAAAAAACCCGACAAGCAACTAAGTCCCACCTCTTTACAGTAGAGATCCCTAGGTGTAAGAAAGCCTTTTATTCCAATAGTTTATTCCCCAGAACGGTAAGTCTTTGGAACTCCCTTCTGGGATTCTGCTTTCCCAACTGTACTGATATGCAGAAGTTCAAGTGTAATGTGAACAAACATTTTGCTACTCATCTCCCTTCATAATGCCTTCGCAAATTATGTCTCCGATAAAAGCCCTACTTCAAAGTGACACTGTGCCTTGTTTGGGGTGAAAATTGAATAATAAAAAAAAGTCAGCAACAAATAGATTTTTTTTTTATTTAATGTAAAAAATATATAGATTGATGGTGGCGACATCTTTTTCTCTCCCCTTCTTCTTCCCCTATCCTTCCTCTTCTCTCCTTTCTATACATATCATCAACATGCAGTACTGTTTTGTTGTATCACAGCTCATCAGTGCGGCTACACAGGCAACTAACTCAAGCCAGGATCGGAACCCAATCGGCCAAACGACAGTCAAGGCTTCTCACCATTACGCTATTCGACTGCTGCTGTGCGAGTAGTGAATTAACGATGTTTTGAACATCGCCTAAATGCCTAAGCTCGATTTGTTTACTCCAATAGCATCGCTTAATAATCTAATGGCAGTTTGTATTTCACTTCCCAGTAAGCTAAACGCAAGATATGAAGCATTATATATATATATATATATATATATATATATATATATATATATATATATATATATATATATATATATATAGTTGAGATGGTAATTAATAAAAACTGAAGAAAGTGCTCAATACTATTGTAGAGCAAATATGCGTTTTATTTTTTATTACTGTATCTTTCTGTTAAGTTACATTATTGTTTCGGCTACACGGCCGTTTTTTTTTTGGCCGTATGTAGCGTCCTCAGACTTTTACAGAAAATTTTGTGTAGTACGTGGCTGGGTGGGAAGTGGTTGTTTATTAGTTGGAAGAATTTAGTGCCAAGTTTTGTTTTGACCATTGTATTGAAGGGGGGGATTGAACCAAATTATTTTTCTAGTTCTATTTCTCTTGTTTGCGGTATTGGGTGGATTTGGTTTAATGTAATTGAAGGTATTGTTTGGGTGACCATTTTCCTTAAGTGCATTTTCGTAGAAGGGTTTATGTTTGTTGTTATTTCGAGTTTGGAGGGGTTGGTGCTAAGTCTTTTTTTCGATAGATGTGGGGATGTGTTTAATTATATGTTTTGGGTGGTTTGATAGTGGGTGTATATAGAGTGGGTAGGTGTTGTCTTTGGCGTAGGGTTCGTATGTGTTGCTTGAGAGGTTGAGAGTTGACGGTTTTTATGTTGGATTTGATGTTTAGTTTTAGGCCTATTCTGTTCATTTCTTTAGTTAAGGGTTTCTTTATTTTTTCGCATTTGGGGCCATTTGAGTTTTCAACTATTATAAGGCCATCGTCTCTATATAGTCCTATGTTTTTGTTATTTATAGTGTTTGTTAGGTTGTATAGGATGAAAAGACCGACAAGATCAGTTGCTTCTCGAATTTTAAAGTAACCCCCCTCCTCCAACCCCCACATATTCCCCTTCCCCTCATGTATCCCTATGCCCTCAGCCACACCAGAAATGAACTTCCCAGACCCTCCCTCACAAGTTCCTTAAACGCCAAAACTAAAACATTATCGACATACCAAACGCCCCCCACCTTCCCTCCTTGTTCCCTTCCTCTCTTCATCTTCCGCCCTCCTCGCACCCCCCTGAACTCATTCACTCTTCCGCTCTTTCATCCCAAAATAGCGAAGACTTCTGTAAAAGTCTGAGGACGCTACAGACGGCTCAAAAAACGGCCGTGTAGCCGAAACAATAATGTAACTTAACAGAAAGATACGGTAATAAAAAATAAAACGTATATATATATATATATATATATATATATATATATATATATATATATATATATATATATATATATATAGTGCAAGAAGGGGCAAAAGGTATTATCGGACTTAGTTTTTAAATCAAAGATGCCGTAAATATCATTAAACACAATTGCAACTACTCTTCAGACTTTTTCAGATTTATGTAATCATGCTCAAAGTCTTTGTTTTTTCTTTTTAAAGTTAATGAGTTCTTACTCTACTGATGAGTTAGGACGGAAAATATTTAAAAATTAACATAACAATCATATGATTGTTTCTGCCCTGAAAAACAGGTGCTCTCAAGAATTGATCAAGAATTGAACATTTGAACATACGGTAAGATGAACAACATCTTGGAATTTGAAATATAGACTTTTTTCATATATATATATATATACATACATATATATACATATATACTAAAGTATTGAGGTATATATATATATATATATATATATATATATATATATATATATACCTCAATACTTTAGTCATGTACATTCGGAATATATATATATATATATATATATATATATATATATATATATATATATATATATATATATATATAATTTAATCCCAACCGGTTAAAAACGTCCAATACACAATAGAGAGTAGAGCTTATCTTAAGAGAAAGAAAATTAAAACTGTAAGTTGAAATTTACAATCATAATTTATAAATGTGTAAATAGTTTTTTGGAGTATTCAGTCGAACAATAGAATTTGATTGTAAATTTCAACTTACAGTTTTAATTTTCTTTCTCGTATAATAAGCTCTACTCTCTATTGTGTATTGGACGTTTTTAACCGGTTGGGATTAAATTATATATATATATATACTGGTATTTATATTCGATTGAAGTTTACCATATCAGGTAAACACTACATCCTTAAAATTTCATTACTATATGCGTACATTTTGATCAAAGAGAACGTAAGAATATCCTATCTTTTTCTTTACGCTTGGCGTTAATGAAAATAATTACATTTATTTAATTTTTAATCTAAAAAATATTGGAATTAAAAAGAATACAAATTATGACGAGGAATTTATGTCTTCAGGAGTGTAAAAAAATACAGAGATCTTCATTGCTCCCCCCTATAAACGCCAGTCGTGTCTCAAAGGAGTTCAATTCACCGAAAGTACAGGGTGTTCCCAAAGTCTTGGGCACATTTCAAGTCCCCATATCTGCTTGAGCGAGAAAGAGTTTGATGACTTCATTTTCCAACAGGATGGGGTGCCACCACATTGGAACGTCATGATTAGACAGTTTCTGAACACAACACTGCCAGTAAGATGAAATGGGCGATCTAAGCAAGATGATCACGATCTCATGCCCTGGCCTCCGAGATCTCCAGATCTCACATCCTGCGATTTTTTGTGAGGATTTGTAAACGGATTGGTCTATGTGCCTCCCGTTCTAAGAGACGTGGATGAGCTGAAGGCCCGAATAACAAAGTTGTTGCCACCATTGATAACACAATGTTGGGACGCGTTTTGTAAGAATTGGACTATCGGCTTGATGTGTGTCATGTGACCAAAGGTTCTTACATTGAAAAGAACTTCAGCCTCTATCTCATCGACGAAACATTGCATCCCTCTGTCTGTTCTACAAGTATTTTAATGGTGAATGCTCTGATGAACTGCAAGCACTTGTGCCCCCACGACGTGAACACCCTCGACAGACCCGACAAGCTGCAAAATCTCACCCCACACTGTAGAGATCCCTAGATGTAAAATATCTTTTTATTCCAATAGTTTCTTCCCCAGAACCGCTAGACTTTGGAATTCCATTCCAGGTCACTGCTTCCCCAACTGTACTGACATGCAGAAGTTCAAGTGCAACGTGAACCAACATCTTGCTGCCCAAATCCCTACATAGTACCCCAGTAGTTGTTTCCCCTGATAGTAGCCCCCTACACCAAAGTGGCAATGTGCCTTGTTTGGGGTGAAAATGTAATATATATATATATATATATATATATATATATATATATATATATATATATATATATATATATATATATATATATAAAAATTCCATGAAAAACATGAGATTACAAGTTTTCTGAATATACCAGATGCGTTTTTATATCCTTAATAGTTCTCGAGAAATTCAATGTCAAAATGTGTTCAAGCTTTTTGAAAAATCCTGTATATTTCAATATCATTTTACTTACACCGTCTCTATGCGATGTACATTCTACTCCCAGAATTGAATAACTGGTTTCGCATAAGATCGCCGAAGTTACGTTAAGTTTAGCTGGACCGGTATTAAATGTGTGACCATTTGGGAAAACCAAGTGCCACAAATCAATCTCATAGAAAACCGCGGCCCCTTTCGTAAGTAGCCGATGTCTTTCTAGAAAGAATTCTTACTAGAAAGACAACAACAGCAGCATCAAAATCATAATCATAATCTACTCAAATAAATGTATTTATTTATCATGAAAAAAAATGAGTTTGTCTTCCCTTTTAGTTGCCATGTTCATCACTGGAATTCTTTAAAGTTGGTCATATTGATATGGATAGAACTAGTCAGAGTACACTGTATGCTCCTCTTAGACTACACCATTGTAGTTGAATAGAAGATCTCAGATGTAAAGAGTAAAGAAGAATTCAAAGGATCTACATGAAGAAAGTATTGCTTTGTTCATATGAATGTGGACGTGTGTGTGAGTTCGCAAGACTGTGTATAAACTGTCGCTATGTTAAGTAGTCCATGACTGACTTGTATTGTTTTTCTGAAATACAAGCGACCGCGGTCTGATTTAGTTGACCTGCAAGGAGTCTGTATTGCACTTAATAACATTGGGTTAGGACTGACATAAGTTCGTGTGGCAAGGTGAGTCTCACTAGTGGTTGTACTTAGATTTTCGCTTGTGTAGTAAACAACAAGAGCAAATTGAATATTATGAAATGTAAAAAAATAATTTGCAAACGATAATTTTATGGACAGAGCACAAAAGATCTATCATCCCTTTATATCCTGAGTAACGTCATATATTCTTGCTAGTATGTATAAGAGGACATTTTATGTCTACGATGGAAATCAATATGGTAGAAATTATAAGATCCACGTAAGGCCCGATAGACGTAGGAATAATAGATTTTTTTTACTCCAAAAAATAAAACGCATATAAAAAATAGATGAAAATAATCAATAAGAAATCTAATGACGTAATGGACATTTTCAAAAGGAAATCAATGACCTAATGGCAAAACAGTTTGGAAAGGAAGGGAAGGGAGAAAAGGCAGAGGAATACATCGGATGAAATCTGAAGAATTATATTGGAACAATTGTAATAGATATCTACAATCAATTATATATGGTTCTTTCTCTTCTCTCTCTCTCTCTCTCTCTCTCTCTCTATCTATATTTATTTACTTATTTATCTATCTATCTCTCTTTATATATCTATCTATTTACCAATAAAGTTTTTTTTCTCGCTCTGGCATTGATATTAAAAGCCTTCTTTTTTCTATTTAAAAAGAATTACTAAAACGAACCTCTTAATGTACTCAGTCATGGACATGCGAGCGACTACATGACAGTTAACTAATTTGCATATTCCTTTGATAAACGAGTTTTAATTAATTACTTATACATTTTTACGCTATGTTATTAGATGATTGGTTTCATTTAACTATTATGCTGGATTCAGTTTATACATAGTTTCTACACTCTGCATAAATGCGAAGAATTTAAGCTAAAAACATTCTAGCACACACACACACACACACACACACACACACACACACACACACACACACATATATATATAATTTATTCCTTTAATTCAGTTGACACTTACAATTCTTGACAATATCTGTTTCATAGCACAAAACCAATCCCTTAATTATTATATGAATCAGTGAATCTATTTTGTCCTTAACTCATCAGAAGAAATAGGAACAATCAATACACCAAAAGGAAATAGAATGCGTTTGGACATGATTAAAAAAAACGAAAATTGAAAGAGAAGCTGCAAATACCTTATAGTTTGCTTATATTACGCCATTTTGAATATTTATATATATAAATTG
The DNA here is from genome assembly GCF_053919585.1 of Euprymna scolopes. Taxonomy (NCBI): domain Eukaryota; kingdom Metazoa; phylum Mollusca; class Cephalopoda; order Sepiida; family Sepiolidae; genus Euprymna; species Euprymna scolopes. The sequence continues at coordinate 35,109,727 of NC_136495.1, read as the reverse complement.
ACCTTGTCGATATGTGTGAAAAATTTCTCTACCAAACTCATCTCTGAATATTTGGTGTCGAACTTTTATATAGAGCGTATTTGAATCTATAGCACACTTTCGATTTGCTTTTCAGCCGGTAAAATAGCTGCTAAGGAGTTAAAATTGCCAAAAAAGTGATCTTGGCTTGATATAAGTCAATATAATTATAGGTAAAACAACGCTATTTTTTACAGGTTTTGTATACATATAGCTTTAGGTCATACGCTAATGAATAAGGCTATATCTTTTGGTTTCTATTCTAGCAGATGGCACACAAGTCATTTTTTTAACTTTTAAAATCACTAATTAGGTACAATATAATAATCGATAGATTTTTCCTATAAAACGCCAAACTTTAAGCACGATTGTAGTTTCATGCTAAAACAACCCTTAATACTTTGCATTTAAAACGGGCCGCTTTTAACAGATAAGTGGTTGAATTTGCGATATTCTTTTTATTAGATGCAAATATTAATATCTTTATTTTAGTTTGTAATTCATATATATTTTTGGTTTGTTTTATTAAATGTATGATAGATTTAAATCTAGCTTAAATAGGTCCAACATTTCTACTTATTTTCAGTTAATGAGAGGGGAATCTATGATCATACTTTCCCCATAACATGCCAATTGGACTTATAATAAGTACAATACTTATTATTATATATTTGTTTTATAATGGAGAGTAAACAATGCATTGTGGATGCGTTATCAGTAGCTCCTGTAACTCTCGCTTCTAATTTGTTCCTCAATCCTCATTTATGAGTGATTTTTCTGATAAAGGGCGAAGAAAAAGCTGCTTTCTAGGTCAGCAGTATTTTGCGGGAACAGTAGCCTGAGATGTCGGAAATATTCTGTTTCTGTGTCTGTTTTTGTGGCCATGTCACTAGTAAGGGTGCTGGAGGTAAACGTTTTATCTGGGCTGACGTTATCCGCATGATAGTCAGGGATCCGAACCTTGGATTAACTAAGGAGGCTGTCCTATCAGCAGGTGCAAAGTACTGGAGCTGCTGTATTGCCATTTGATGAATGAATTCTGAACCATGCAGTAGCTTCTGGTGGGGCTTCTCGATGTCATATTATTGGGTAATTGTTACGGCTTTACCTTTTCATATGCTACAAAAAAAGTTTCTTCGTTTCTTTTTCTCTCTTACTTTCCCTTTTTGCCCTGCTCTAACCTGTGGACCTGTTCCACAAAAACTCCACCATGAAAATTCTCCAGAAATAATACACGATTAAACCCAGCGTAGACCCCCATTACCATGTCTCCGTCTCCAACATCAGAGGGACTACATTCCAAACTTCCAGAGGTTGAATCTTAATTACAGAAGACTAAACTAGACCTATTATTCCTAAGCGGCATTGGACCGACAATTACCCTAGATGATTTTGTAATTAAAGGATACTCTAACAACATCCAGATTTGACACTCCAGATCGCCATGGGCACGAAATATGTGCATACATTAAAGATGGCTTTCCAGAGAGGACCCTTATTTACCCTATATGTTTTTCCGGGTTGCTTACAACACAACATTTATATTTGCCCTCTATCGCCCCCACAGCGGAGTTACTATCTTTAAGAGCATATCTAAGAAAATTGACCATATCCTCTCTGCTCATTTTTCGGCCAACATTCACGTCTGTGGTGACTTCAATGTTCACAATGTGGAATGGTTAACTCACTCAAACAAGACAAATGATAAGGGGAGGTTCTGTCACGATTTCTCTATTGCTTACGACCTCACTCAGATTGTTCAAGAACGCGCCTGTGTGCCCGAAACTGACAGTCAGTATGCAAGTTTCCTTGACCTTTACCTCACAACTGAGCTATGTTCATCTTTTCGTTTCTTTTGGCCTTTGCGAGTGGTGACTCATTTCTAAAAAACAACAAAGAAAAGAAAACAAAACGAAAACAAAAATACAAAAGCAACCAAATCAAACAGCATGATTTAATTATTTTAAACAAATGATGAAATTGACACAAAAACCTATCGAAATGACTGCATTCTAGCTTTCTATCGTTATTTTCTACCATTTGATCCATATCCTCGAGGGACATTTGGTCTTACTAAATATTTACTCATTAAAAATAACAAAACAAGAAAATGACCTAACATAATCAAATTATTTTGAAAACATAACAAACTTTTCGCATAAAAATCTTTTCCCGAAATGAATGTACTCAATATGAACTCAACCAAAAAAAGGGTTGATATGCCGTAAAACATCACAACTAATCGAAACCTCTCATATATAAGCGAATGGCAATGACGTTTAGTTTAGTTGTAATATGTTTTTTATACAGTGTGTCCAAAAAGTCACTGAACTTGACCCTAATTTTGGTAAAACAATTTCACAACTTGTGTACGTTGTTCAATGCTATACTTATCCATAATAAATTTCCAAACTATTATCTATAAAATATCTTAAACAGAGAAATAAAGAGAAAAAATAATCATTAATTGTAAAATGACAAAGATTTTTAACTCTTTAGTGACTTTTTGGACACCCTGTATCAGTGGATGGAATAAAAATGCTTGAATCAATCGTAATTTGGTTTCAGATAATCGTCATAATATACCGATCTTAGTGATCTTTATCCTCGCGTGGTATTCAGCCTTGATAAATGATAACTCATTAGGAAATAAGAAAACCAAGAAAACGACCAAACATTTGTGAAAACATGATCAACTTTCCTCTAAATGACTGCACTCGATATTAACTCAACCGAAAAGCGTTGATATGCCGTAAAACATCAAAACCAAACGACGCTTCTAATATATAAGCGAATGGCAACGACGTTTAGTTTAGTTGTAATATAATTTTTTTTTTATATTTTGTCAGTGAATGGAATAAAAATGCCTGAATCAATCGTAATTTGGTTTCAAGATAATCGTCAAAACATATCCATCTTATTAACCCTTATGCTCGAGTGGTATTCAGCCTTGATTAATAATTACTCATAAAAAATGCAAAATCAAGAAAATGGCCAAACATGATCAAATTATTTTGAAAACATAATGAACTTTTCGCTTAAAAACCTTTTTCTCGACATGACTTCACTCGATATTAACTCAACCGAAAAGGTTTGATACGCCGTAAAACAACGCAACTAAACGAAACCTGTTAAAATGGCAACGAAGTTTAATTTATTTGCAAATGTTTTTAATATTTTGCCAGAAATAAATGCCTGAATCAAGCGTAATTTGGCTTCAAGATAATCGTCGCTCGAATGGCTTCATTTAATTATTTCAAAACGCCCTGATTTGTGTGGAGCTAACACTGAATACATTTAATTGCGATGTCAGCATGTATGACTGGTTTTTGTGTTCTGATTAAACTTTCAATATTTTTCAACGGACCATTTCTTTTAACATTACATTTTTCGATAAAAGACAAAAATTCTTTTCCGAATCAATAAGATTCATGAACAGTTTTAATATAATTTTCTATTCTTTTAAAACTTCCGTTTTGTTTTTCTTTTCTCGATTTTTTTACTTTTAAAGTTATAACGATTTTTAATCGAATTGATTTAATTTTGGTCAATGAGCAAAACTCATTTCCTTTCGTCGCCTTTTCGCCTTTTCGCATAAGTTGAATAAATGAAGGTTCAACGAGGCGATCATCAGTCTTCGTTTCTACCCCACTCGATGGGTCAGCTTTTTACATAGTTTTTTTTTCCTTTTACCGAGTTACTTCAAACACTTCACTCAATAAGTCCCAACAATTTTTAGACTAAATACCACTTTATTCATCAATATAAAACCATTCCTACACGTCGTTTAAGCATCGTTTAGCTTGGTCAGTACAAAAATGGATGACTATTTGGGAATACCAGGTGCTGTATGTATTATCTGTCCTCAACATTGTTTCCAGTCGTTCTGGACTTCTTGTCACTGGAATCAAACAGTGCCGACTCCAGAGAAGAGTGATTAACGATTGCGCAATCATTGCTTCACTATTTAGTGCGTGTCATCCGTCATCCCTCCAAGAATCTCAGAACGTCCTTGTCATCCTGACGAACGAACATCTAGTATCCTTCTAGAGTTTCCCAACCTTTTTATCTTCGTGGGACTCTTCCAATAACATTAGTGTCCCAAGAAAACCATACCTAAGAAAATACTTTACCACCGCATTTATTTATTTCTCCTACATAATGCAAGAGATATTTTTGTCTTTTTATAATCGCTTTAGGTTTTAGAATATGTCTATCCCAAATTTATTCGATCTTTTTTGCAGTTTATTCACAATTAAGAAAAGTAGGTCTGAAAAAAACAACAACAACAACAAAAAAAAAAACCCCTGAAAAATAAATTTGAACTGATGTGCTAATTTATTTTTCGGGGTTTTTCAAAGAAAAGTATGTTTGAAAAAAAATCCCTGAAAAATAAATTTGCAGATATGTGCAGAGGAATAAATATTTCTGCTTATATATTTGAAGGAACCCCTGAGAAGCTTAAGGAGCCACAGGGTGGAAAATTCTGTTCTAGGGTAATATATCAATTCTAACGTTTCTCGAACAATTAAATTCAGTTTTATTGTCGACCGATTTGTCATTTGTCTAAACAAAATTTGTCATTTGTCATTTGTCTAAACAAAATTTGTCATTCGTCATTTGTATAAACAAAATTTGTCATTTGTCTAAACAAAATTTGTCTTTTGTCATTTGTCTAAACAAAATTTGTCTTTTGTCATTTGTATAAACAAAATTTGTCATTTGTCTTTTGTCTAAACAAAATTTGTCTTTTGTCATTTGTCTAAACAAAATTTGTCTTTTGTCATTTGTCTAAACAAAATTTGTCTTTTGTCATTTGTATAAACAAAATTTGTCTTTTGTCATTTGTCTAAACAAAATTTGTCTTTTGTTTCATTTGTATAAACAAAATTTGTCTTTTGTCATTTGTCTAAACAAAATTTGTCTTTTGTCATTTGTCTAAACAAAATTTGTCTTTTGTCATTTGTCTAAACAAAATTTGTCATTTGTCATTTGTCTAAACAAAATTTGTCTTTTGTCTTAACAAAATTTGTCTTTTGTCATTTGTCTAAACAAAATATGCCTCAGATTCCGATATCACTTCTTTATTGGATCGAAATCTCTTTCCCTTGAGCATTCCTTTAAAGTCTGCAAGCAGTTAGTAGTTGGTGATGATTGGATATTAAGATGGACGCGCAATTCATGTAGTTTTGCCATCGTTGCTACGGACTTGTTACAACGTTTTTGTACCCTTATTCACCCAAAACAAACCATTGAAATTAAGGAGATACTATCTTGGATTCTTGTCTACAGGGTCACTATCTAGGGAGTTAAGCAATGAAGTTGTTCACATTATATTTAATTTTCTGCATTTTAGGGAAGCAGGAAACGGAGAGGAAATTTCAGTTTACCAGTTCAAGGGAAGAAACTATTAGAGTCGAAGGCTTTCCAGCAACTAGAGACCTCTACAGTGAAGATGTGAGATTTAGCTGTTTGTCAAGTTAGTTGTTGAGTTAGGACCCAAGGATGTAAGATTCCAGTGATGGGACAGGGGTTGAAACTTTGTTGATAGTGCAGGACCTGTTAAATTTGTTAGTTCAAGAGAGAATAGTGCAAGACCTGTTAGATTTGATAGTTCAAGAGAGAATTAATATCTATCTATCTGTCTATCTACCTACACTTCTCACTTCTGTTATAATAGAAATTTTAAGATGGCTGCCTAACACAATCCTTCATTCGATCGGATATATCTTCTTTGGGGGTGTTTTTCTGAATTTTCGTATTCCTTACGTTAAGTTTACTCCATCGTCTTTGTTTCGTCTCTTTGGTGCAATTTTAATATTTATATATATGAGTAATTTGATGACACAATAGATCATATCTCACGTCACTACAAGGAAACACGTGTAAGGCATTTGTGAAAAAATATAGACATTTGCTTACAAGAAAAAAAAAATGGAAAATAATAAAATATATAATAAAAATAAACAAAATCATGTTGTTTTTCTGCTTTTTGGTCACCGGAATGTCATTCACTACTATATATATTTCAACAAAAATTGTTAAAGACAGCATTTTTTATTTTTTCGATTTTTATTATCTCTTTATGTAAAAATAATAATAAAAAAGTTAATATATGTTCCATATGTATCACAAACGTTTTCTATCCGTCATCGAATCATCTTTGGATGAGAGTCAAATGTATAGTGAGCCGAGAAAAAACTGACGATAGAAGGGATTAGTATCATCAAAAGGTTAATATTCGTAGATAGTGATGTTGAGGCTACTAACAATCATATTCTGAAGGGAGTGATTTCGGTCAAATTGAAGGAGAGGAGGACTACGATAGGCGTTTTGAATTTTTAATTAAAAAGAAAAACTACAAAACTGCGCAAAACTGATCTCCTCCACTAAGAAAATACAATGCGCAAAACTAATCTCTTTGAACTAAAAAGTTAAAACAAATGTTTATCAATAATGGATTTCGTAACTGTTATTCATAAAACTAGCTGGATCGCCAGTCATGGGTTGTTTGAATCCGTACAATTATGCCTGCCTCCACAATCAGACACAAACAAAAAAGTATCTTTGAATAACCAGTAACGGGAATGATTAGAAAATGTTTATTTTCCAGTGACAATACTGACAGCATGAAGGGGTCACAGGATGGCGGTGGTGTGTGTAAAAATAACAGAGATATAATATGTTGGCTTTCCTACTGCGGTCGCTTCTTCTTCTGGCTGTATCTTTTTTATTGGGATACATGACGTCAGAACATTTATCCACGCCGTTTTTTGTTTATTGTCTGAAATGTCGGTCAGTCCCTCTGATATCATATCCCCGGGAATTCTGCGTCCCCCATTTTGAACTTCTTTGATGTCATTGCTGGCGCGCCTCGATCTAGGATCGTTGCCTTGACCGAATTCTTGAATCCGGTGTCTATTGATGTCATCTTCGCAAGCCCAGAGAGCTGATTGTTCTCTCTAGAATTACTTACTTACTCATAATGAACTCTATTAACCATTATATGAAACAGGAGATTAATACTCTTGTGGGAGAAAATATCACAACATTACACGAGACTACAAACTGTTTAACTTAACTGTCAGAAATACTGACAACGTTTCGTTATATTCACTTTTTTTGTACAGTTCTTTCTATCTGAAACGCTGTTGTTCGCGTCTTTCTTCATGAACCTTTTATAGGGCAACAATACTAACTATATCATCTATGAACAAATAAAATCAGTGATTCAACACTTAATAAATACTACTATAAATAATATCACGCAGCAACACATCCAGAATTCTATTAACATATTCTACGGCAATCAAATGTAAGCAAACTTAAAATTAGAAGAAAAACACATAAAAATATTATACACAGATACATATTTTCATTTAACAATAACTATAAAATTAAACTCATTATTTACTATAATAAATTTAAACCCGAAAACCTTGTAATCGTATCGACAATGCTTACCATAACTATAAAAACATTATAAAGAACCGATGCTATCTGCTTAAATGCCGTTCGGTAGAGTGTGACTCCTATAACAACATTGAAACAAATATTTACATTGGTTACACAACCATTGCCTCGCACCGTCGCCTCACCATGCATAATGTAGATTTTAAGGCAAGGTTTTAGCATCTACAGAAATAACAGCATGTGTGTCACCCTCTGATGTAAGAGAAATCTTAGTAACATAAAACTAATACATCATGAAACAAATTTTACAAAGTCATCAACATAAAAGTACAAAAACCTAGAATCAACAACATCGCCTTTCAAATAAGTAACAATATTTTAAAATATCTGTCGTATCCCCCTAGTCTTCAATTTAACGTAACTTACACCAGAATTTAGTTCACGAGTGATTAATTCAGAAAAGGAAAATAATCATTCTCCATTGCTTCACTAATTCATGTTTTTTTTTTAAATGAAAATAGCTTCAGATGTAACAAAGCCGCTGACGCGTGTGCAGCAGCTATAGCAACGGCATCACATATGTAAATGAGTAAAACAACGTGCGAGGCGACGTCGCATAGGAGGAAGAGGAGAGAAAGAAAGTGAAAAAGAAAAAAAAAGAACGAAGTGGGCGACCAGAGGATTTGGAAGAACTAGTTAGTGCGAGAGGAACTTTTGAAATATAATTCAATCCAAATTTTGAACAAAATATGGTCGGACAACCATATTCGTGGGGCGAGCTGCAGACATAGCAGCAGAAAGAAAAGCAGAGATTAAAAAACATGTGTAGTGGTGACTGGAGTAAAATAGACATATCGACGCGGGAAGAGAAAAAGCATGTGTTCGACACGGCAGAGTTTTGTTAAGTACATGGCTAACTAAGAAACTTTTAAAACAAGATGCTATGCGTTGTCCGGAAAGTACTATAAATAAATGACTTTTATTTTAACTTAGAAAACATTAAGAAAAAAAGTCGGATTTCCTTTTTTTATTCTTTTGCTTCTGCATGCAAAATGTGTGCCCGAGTTAAAATGTAGCGACAACGTTGCACAAAGAAGGCCTGAAGCTGCTTGATGTAAGGAGCTGGCATACATAAGATGCCTATGAACTTTAGTCTTGAAAATATCAAGCTTATAGATAGGAGGAAAACAGTCAACAGGAAGAAAGTTCCACAAGATTGATTTTTTGGAAAGAAGCTACAGGAATAGGCAGTTGCATTACAATGAAATTCAAACCAGCGAATTGATGAAGACCACGAGACCAACGAATCAAACGAGCTGGAACAAAAGAAGCAGGAAATAGATCAGACAATTCTGAATAATGTATGCCATGATAGTATTTATATAAAAAGAAAAGACTGCGATTAACAAAATTACATCTGTGAAAGAATGGTTGCAGAGAAGAAGAAAGAGTAGATGGTCAATCAAATTACGGATATGTTTCTACACTTTATGAAGAACCCTTAAATGAAGCAGGAATCAACTAACCCAAATATGACACCAGTACTGCATACCTGGTTTTTGGAAGAAGAGGAGGAGCTCAAATGAACACTTTTATATCTATATATCTCATAAGTGTTATTCCCCGTACAAAGACCCTCTCATTTATGAGAGCTAACCAAGCGAAAATATTAAAGTAAGCAGGCGACTCAAAAATAGATAATAATAATAATAATAATAATAATAATAATAATAATAATAATAATAATAATAATAATAATAAAAAACAGATGTAACACATCGATAAAACACATCAATTAAATAATCGGCTCTGAAATCTGATGACGGTTGTCCTCTTCTCGTCCATGCTGCTACTTTCGCACTGAAGAGACGTTGCAAGCCTATCTCTGCTCTATCGTTATTTTCATGGCACGTGCTCGACTGAGCTTCAATCGGCTATTCCCCTCCCTGTAAAACATCCGGATTTCCATATTATTGTGTTCCACAGACGGGCAACTCCAGAAAAGAAGCTTTGCTCGTGTAATTTTCGTTTAGTTTTATGCATAGATAGAGAATGGGAAAAATTGTTGTTAGTGGTTGTAGATGGACGAGTAAAACTCGTCTGACTACAACCACTACCAACAATTTCCCCCATTACTAAACGAAAATGACACGAGCAAAGCTTCTTTTCTGGAGTTGCCCGTCTGTGGAACACAATAATATGGAACTGCTTCCCAGCTGACTATAACATGGTCGTTTTTAAGTCACACATAAACAAATTCTTGTTATCGTCCTCGAACTCTGCATGCCTAGATTATTAGTTTGCGTCTTTGTCTTCTTTGCCACAGCCACCTCCAGGTAAACTGATAAACAGGGCAACTACTTCACACATGCAAATTGCCGTCTTCTATCCATTTTTATATCCGGAAAATAATTTATCCAATTATTTTATGTTTTTTGTTGCTAATCATCGAATTGATCAACAAACGTCCACGCATTAATTACTAGTTACGTCACTCTGTGTTCTAATCTGGAGGGGGAGATAATAAAACCTTTATTAAAAATAAATTGCGTTATTCCTCATGTAGCTGTCGTGTCTATAATATCAACAGCAGTATTTTCCCTATTAATTTTTGATTCAGTTCCAAATTGACAAATGAACAATCTGAAACGTATGCTGTTCGATTGGGGAAATTTTTATTGTCGTCGCAATGTTCGTTGATGTTGTTGGCGGAATTTTATGAACTATTGTAAAGATTTGGGGACATTTTATAGTTGGTCAACAGTAAAATAACAGAGGAGGATCGTCCCCACATAATGTGTATTCTTGCATCACTTTTATAATCTGTCGATATTATTATCGATAGTAACGATTCTTGTTCTATTCAGTTATCATACAAGCTGAGATCCTCCTTGACGCTATTATGACAACCTTTGCCGAGATGAGGTATGGTCCAGTTCGGCCGGAGGAAGTACATTCTTCTAGGCATTACATCCATATTCGGGATGTGAGTTAGTAGATCGACGATGATCTGACGTGGGGAATGCCAAAGAGTCTGTTCTCGGATATTTTTGTAATCCTTTCAGAGCGACCCTCTTCCTGAGAAGCCGCTTTTCCCACCAGGTTAAACTTACTTCACGTCTCTATTTATCTGCCTCGAGGGCGGAGTTAGACACAAAGCCGCTTTTTAAATAAAAAGGGACTTACAGATCTATAAACAAAGAAGCCAGTTCTAGACTGATTCCAAAACATACCAGAGCCACATAGAGGCAGATTCAACCAACTAGATATAGTAGACTTTTATCTCTCTCCACCCACCTTTATCGAAGCGACGGCATATGTCTTTTACAAGGCTGCAATAGAAACACCCTAGATAGGTTTAGAAAGGATCTTACTAAAACATTTCATGAACTAGGAATTAAGATCTCTACTAACACCAATCTGAATAAGGCAGATTTCCTGTAATATAGCAAATTGCCTGTCCCTTTGACGAGTTGTACCTTTTTAAACATCAATTTAACAAGCCCTTTGTTTTTACTATTAAATAATCGGGATGTCGGAACAGATCAACAATTCAAAAATATTCCTATTGCACTGGTCGGTCTAATTGATTAACTTTTATCCTGGTTTTTATTTTGAGTTTTTTTTTATTTTAAAGTTAGTGTTTAGCTATTTTTAAAATAGATTTTTTATTCGAAACAGCTTCCCCGAAACCGGTAGTTTATGGTTAAGAGGCTATCGGGAATCAAGCTGATTCAATTTATCAATTAAGCAGATAAAAAGATAAATACATTCTATTCAACCACATGTATACGAGCAAAATTCATCATCCCAAATAAATGAAATAAAAATAAACGAAAAATAAAAAACATAAAGAATATATAAATAAAAAGAAAAATGAAATCCGTAATTTTTCGATGAAACAGACATAGTCAGGGTTGTTAGAGATTTCAAAATAAGTGACCAGAGATGGATCCCTTTTGTATTGGATTTAAAACCAACGGTACAGATTTTCTGTATTACACACGTATATAAATAAATATCTGGCCTTCGGGCTAAGATCACAGTGTAGTCTCTGTTCTGATGCTACACTGAAGTTAATTTGTCCTTAGTAAATCAAGGGGAAACCCTTCTATAAAATGACAATTTCTATTTTTTCCCACTTCCAGTGTGCCCCTTTTTGAGGAGCTGGTTTTCTCCCACATTGAAAACGACTTTGGGTCACATTTTGTCACATTTTACATTCTTATATTGATTTTCTTTATAATCCAGCACTTTGCTGGGATTCTCTCCCCAAAATCTTTCTCCCCCCTCTCTCTCTCTCTCTCTCTCTCTCTCTATATATATATATATATATATATATATATATATATATATATATATATATATATATATATATAAAGATTAAGGGGGTGATGTTTGATCAACACTGCTGGGGAGCCATGATTTAATGTACTTGTTTGTTTTTAAATTCCCAAAACAGTGTTTCATGGTAAACAAATAATGATTTCTTAAATTAACGTTGTGAATTATAGTGAATTCGAGAGAGCAAGTTGATGCACTAATTGCACGTTATTAAAAGACTTACTGTCTAAATAGTTTTCTAACGAATGATAAAAAATATAAAAATTAAATATTTTTTTTATATAGTGTTAACGGTTAAAATCTTCCAAAACTAATATATATATATATATATATATATATATATATATATATATATATATATATATATATATATATATATATATATATATTATGTACACTACACTTAACGGCGTTATGATGGATACAGTGAAGTGGTTTTAGTGTTTTTTAGTTTTTTTTTAATTTATTATTACATCCTTTAAATTTATGCATAACAATGTTTCCATCTTACCAATTGTCTGAGCCGGAGTACATAAATTATTATAAAACATTAGTTAAGAACGTTATTGTAGTGCCAATAACAGACTATAATGTAAAATACAATCTATTTTTAATTTCTTTTCCAGGAAGACGTACACATCCGGAAAATATGACACGAATCGTGCTACTCCTGTTGCTGTTCATTCAACTGGTTCAAATCCGGGCGAATAACCCTTTAATAGAAGAAGTCGCAAATGCGGAGTGAGTACCTTTTCGCCTTTTGTTATTTGAATAAAAAACAATTTGCGTCCCTTTTGTATTTACAGCGTTACAAGACAACTAGTCGATTTCTGTTGACAATTTTATACTCTACTTTAAAAAAATTCATACGTTCTCGATTCTTCCAGTAGTAATGTTGCTAACTTCTTGCATCTCTACGTTACTGATTACCGGTTCCAATACTCGTGAATAACCTTTTAATAAAAAAGTCGCGAATGTCGAGAGAATACATTTACTGTTTTATACTGAACCTTGTACCATATGCAGCAACCAAGTTGCCTCAATCATTGCAGAAACGTTCAAGTTCACAAAGGTTATAAGTACTTTGGTTGCTGGTCGTTATTCTTGCAAGAACCTGTGCAGTGATCCTTACAGACTGTAATTTAATTAAAGCTTTGATTTTTTTTAAGTCTTAAAAAGACTTTACAAAATGGAGGGGAAACAGCGAGTAATTTATTCGATGTGATTTCCATTCCCTATCACTGTACACACACACACACACACACACACACACACACACACACACACACACACACACACACATACACAGAGAGAGAGAGAGAGAGAGAGAGAGAGAGAGAGAGAGAGAGAGAGAGAGAGAGTTCAGTCACTAATTGACAACTCATGTCATTATACATCTGACATCTTGCACAGCCCCTCACTCTCCCTGTACCTACAGCTAAGCGAAAATTCTATGAACAGAGTTTCTCTCCTATAACTGTCCGTCTTGTAAACACAATAGCGTGGGACTGATTCCCAGCTGACTATAACGTTCGTTTTCAAGTCTAATAGAAAGAAGTTCTTGTGTAGCCGCCCTCTTATATAATCAAACCTTACTCAAGTTCCACCATTACTGATTATCATAGCGTTGTCACGTGGTCCACCTAACGCTCATTAACCATTATCATTGAGTGGCTTTTGGGCCTTGATAAGCTGTAATACCCAAGTAAAAAATGTTTCCAAACGGACTTCTCCCTGTGTTAAGGAGGGGTGTGGGTGAACTGTGTCCAGGCAAGTAGAAAAATAAACAATGGAAATTTCAGGCGATCAAAGAACGGTCGATCTCAGAAAAAGGTGACCTAAGCTACATCTAGGCAAACGAAAATAAACAATGGAATCCAGGGATTTGTAGCGACCTGGATCCATGACGTCAATCCGTCATGGGTCAGACCGAAAAAACAGCAAAAGTGTAATAACAAGCTGGCGAGGAAATAGGTTAACAGGTCGAAAAGATATCAATGAAAAGAGGAGAGAAACAAAGCAACAGACAGACAGTCAGAGAGACGGACAGATACGGGACACAAATTGACACAGATTGCGACCACCTCTACGACGAACCCCCCACCGCCGTCATTGTGTTGAAGTGTGTATATTAAATACATCGTAAAATAAACAAAGTATTTTTTATGAACAAAGTGTCTCGTATTCATTGATAAATGGAATAGCTGTCCAGGTTAATAGCTAGATAATCACCAGCCAGACATATATGTGACCCCTGCTATACATTTTTCTCCTTCTTTAAGCTATATGATGCCATATCCGTTTTTAATATATTTCCAGAGTCTAGGTAATTAACAATCTGAACAAAGCCCAGGTAAATTTCCTTAGCAACTTCAAGTTCAAGATACGAGAAATTTGACTCTATGTAGGAATAAGGGAGTGATTCATTGCTTGCGGTGAAATGAATGAAACTGGTGACTTTTCAGTGAGAAGTTTCAGAGATCATGTACAGCAAGTGTCACTAGTATTTTTTCAGGCAAAATTTCCGAGGGAAAAATTAAGTCATTTTCAACCCGAGTCTGTCGGTCTAGTGCTGACCTCTGCTGATCCATCGACTGCCACGTTTCCTATTATTTTTAACTAAGTAAATTACGGCGATCTATCCTTTTAAATATCTAAAAATAACGAGATCACACTACTACTACTACTACTACTACTACTACTGCTGCTACTACTATTGATAATTCTTCTGTGTTTAAGATAGATTCGACTGATATTTTTTTTAATATGGGGTTTCAAGCTAAAACAACAGTACTTACTTAATTGTCATGTCGTAAACATTAATATATCCAAAAATTACGAAAATTCATGAAGTAAAACGACTGCTATTGTGTTTTTAGTAAAAGAAATATTTCGCTATCTGCTAAAACAAAATGTCAGCCATTACAATGATGAAAAGGGAGGTAAATATACCCCATTTATTCGCAATATTTTCATCTAGGGAAAATGTAATTTCTCCAAATTTTCAGTGAAAATTACTTTTAACTACATATAATTTTCTATTCGATAAGGTTTCCTATTTTTTTTTAAAATATATTACTATTTTCGACATACCAATTAAATAAGCACTGTTGTTTTTGCTTAAAATAACATATTTTGAGAAATTCGATTTGTCGACTCTATCTTAACAAGCACCAATTCGTCATAATAATTAACGAGAAAAAAGGAGATAGAGATAAAGATAGATAGATAGATAGATAGATGTTTGTTAGAAAATTAAGTTAATAAAATATGGATGTCGTTCTTTGTGCAATTCTGAACTTCATGTATTGCTTTGAACTGCCAAGAGTTATAAGTGAAAGTGAACAATAAATAATGTTTTTCTTGCTTAAAGCAAGGACATTTGTAGTATATGCCGTGATTACTTGCAGTGTATTTTAAGTAATAATTTGATTTTGGAACAATTTCTATAATAATCTTTACTTAAAATTAATTTTTCTCTGATGTGCCGTTAAACAGCGAAACAGTACTGTATGTGGATGACTATAATGCTCATCATCTTGGGTTTAGCATATCGGGAAGTGATATACAAACGGCCATTAGTGTATTAAACGATGCTCTTTGTGTAAACAAATCGAGCGGAGGCATTTGGGCAATGTCAAAACATCGTTAATTCATTAACCGCACAGAAGCAGCCGTATAGCGCAATGATGAAAAGCCTTGACTGTCATTTGGGCGATCTGGTTTCGATTCTGGCTTGAGGCAGTTGTCTGTCTAGCTGCACTGATGAGCTGCGAAACAGTACTGTATGTGGATGAATATATATATATATATATATATATATAATTTTCAAGTTTCTTAACTTCTACTGTTTATTCATTCATTTACTTTTTATTTTTCTATATACTTTTAAACTTTAGTTTCATTACGCTAAAAAACGTAATAACGTTTTCTTTTCTTTATATACTTTAGATTTTTAAATAAAAAAATATAATATTCGATGAGTATTTTCTAAATCTTTTAAAAACCGTATCGTTTGTTTCGTTTTCTATCTGTTATGTTGTGACCCTTTAGCTGTGATCATAGTGTAGTATTTCTGTTTCCTGTGGCAAGCAGGGCCAAGAGTCAAAACATTATTATTATTATTATTATTATTATTATTATTATTATTATTATTATTATTATTAATGGATTCGAGTGACAGCAAGTTGCTGGATCAATTTTTTTTTTTTTTTTTTTTACACAGTGATCACCACTTATCAAGGCCCGGAAGCCACTCAGGGATAAGGGTTATTGCAAGTACATCACGTTAGTGAGGAGATTTTATGAAGTGTTTAATTAGGGGGGCGGTTCATTAGGAATTTGTTAACATTAGACTTGAAGACATCCAAGTTGTAGTCCGGAGGGAAGCAGGCAGACGGAACAGAGTTCCACAGGCGTGCAGTTCTAAGAAAGAAGCTTTGCTCATGAAATCCGCGTTTTGATTTAGGCACAGATATAGAGTGGGGGAAATTTTTCACAGTGGATTCAGCTAGACGGGTGTTTTTCGTGAAAGTTTATGATTATAAAAATAAACAATTAGATTGGGAAAAAGTGATTGATAGCAAATAATAATATCGCTACAAAAGGAATGCGAAAATAGAAAATAGATGTAAACATAATTTTTTTGTTTGCGTAAACAAATAACTAGATTGAGGTTACATCAGCTGTTGGTCTGAGACACGTAATGAGATGTAGATTTGAGGAGATTCTAGTCAGTTGTAAGCTGAACGTTGGAGACAACGGACGACTCAAGGGGCGTTTCCTCAGGCAGCTAAAATGAAAATAAATGTTTGAATATAATTCAGGTATGTGTTTTTTTTTTGTTTTTTTTTTATTACATTTTCACCCCAAACAAGACACATTGCCACTCAGGCGTAGGGGGCTACTATCAGGGTCAGCAACTACTGGGGTACTATGTAGGGATTTGGGCAGCAAGATGTCGGTTCACGTTGCACTTGAACTTCTGCATGTCAGTACAGTTAGGGAAGCAGGATCCTGGAATGGAATTCCAGAGTCTAGCGGTTCTGGGGAAGAAACTACTGGAGAAGAAAGATCTTTTACATCTAGGGATCTCTATTGTGTGGGGGTGGGATTTAGCTGCCTGTCGGGTTTGTCGAGAGTGTCTGCGTCGTGGGAGCACAAGTGTCTGTAGTTCGTCAGAGCATTCGCCATTAAAATACTTGTAGAACAAGCAGAGGGATGCAACGTTTCGTCGACGGGACAGAGGCTGAAGCTTAGATGCCAGTTCAGGGCCTATCAGATTGGCGACTCTTTTTTGAACCTTGTCTAGGAGCGAGAGACTAGTAGTAGACGCACCAGCCCAGATGTGACAACAATACTCCATACATGGGCGAATAGTGGCCTTATAGAGATACAGGATTTTATTTGCATCTGTTAAAAAAGAACTGTTTGTCTACAACTGTTTCGATACGCCCACGTCAATCGTTTCCTGTTAGAACTGTTGCATAAATGTTAAAATATACACACTAGACGATCAACTATATGATAACGAGGTGTATACATACACGCATTTACACGTACGTGAATATACAGTTAAAATATAAAACCCAACTATCCAACTATTCAACATGTACGTCGTTCTGGAACTTATTCATATACACGCACAACGTAACATATCTTTTTTTCCCTTTCTGTTACCCTTTTCTGTTCTCCCCCCCCCCTTTAAAAATTTTCCTATAACCCCAATTCGTTTCTTTCCCTTCTAATATTCAACTTAACTGTTGAATTGACCACACGACATTGAATTCACATACGGAGAAGCTTTATTCGTGACATAATCTAATATATAAACGGCTATATCTCTGTCTGTCTGTCTATCTGTCTCCATATTTTCAAAGTCTATCTCCTCTGAAACTAAAAGTTGCAGAGTAGCGATAGGGGGCGCAAATGATTGGATTGGACAACATCTTGAAATTTGGAATGTAGGCTTTTGTCATTTATATATATATATATATATATATATATATATATATATATATATATATAAAGTCGCCAAAAAGAATGCCCGCACTTGTCATTTTTTTTCAAAAACCGCAAATTTCAGCTAAATTGATTGTAAACGTTTGATTCGCCTTTTATTCCTCTGTAATTTATGCACCTGTTATTATAGTGCCGTCAAAAAGAATATTAATATAAGACTATTGCCGCAGACTAATTCAAGAGAATGACCCAAAATGTGCAAGCTGTCAAATTGCAGAAGGGCTATGCTACTAAATATTAACTAGTTCATTGTGTTTCTGTTGTATTGGTGTTGCATTAATGTCCTAAAGTTACATTTAAATAACAATTTTCCATTGTGCGGAGTCTCTTTTTGCATTCCCGATTTGAAGTTATTTTTTTAAAATTGACGTGAACACTAGTATACTTCAATAAAAGTTCAAATATGAACAGGTAATAATAGAGGAATAAAGGCGAATAAAATCAGGTATGGATTGCTTAAACAGTTGCATGGAATTTAGCTTAAATTTGCGGTTTTTAACAAATGACAAGTGCGGACATTTTGGCGCCACTGTAGATTTCCCCTAAATCTCTGGCCTTGATGAAAGTACGACTAAAAATTGTTGCTATGGTTTCAAATGATTCGAAATAAAATCAAGGAGAAACTTAACTCTAAATATTTCTCACGTGTTATATCTCCCCCCCCCCTTTTGGAAATAGGGGTCTATTGTGAATATTTCCAGTATTAAATAATCTTTATTCACTGTGAAATTTACTTTATGTATAAAAACTAACGAGGGGAGATATAATATAAGAAAAATATTTGGAATCAAGTCTCCCCTTGTTGTTATTTCAGATCATTTGAAACCATGGCAGCAAGTTTTAGTCTCTCTTCCAACACAGCCAGAGGTTTTGGAGAAATATCAGATATTTTGTAATTCATATGTAAAAATAAGAAAACAAATGACTATGATTAAAGCATTTCATGGCTGTAAAAAAGTGCAAAATATAGGCTCGGGATGATGGATGATCCCCTTAATTTGCAACCTTAAGGGAAAATGTTAGATAGTCCACTGCACAATTAAAGTCATTACCTTTCAAACGAGCCTTCATTTGTAAAATTCTGATCCATACTCGCTGAGATTTGAAACTGATAAA
The DNA here is from genome assembly GCF_053919585.1 of Euprymna scolopes. NCBI lineage: Eukaryota > Metazoa > Mollusca > Cephalopoda > Sepiida > Sepiolidae > Euprymna > Euprymna scolopes. Next base: position 35,090,815 of record NC_136495.1, on the reverse strand, counting down.
ATTGCCAAAAAGTTGGGCTCTCTCTATCTATATATATAATTATTTTTACCATAATAATTAAATACCTACAGACACTAGTGTTTCATCCTTTCGGGAATCTTCAGTGCGGGGTGTCACGATTAACACCAGTCGAACGATTCGAACCCCGCAACACGAGACATCTCTGGCTCGATTAGCGGAGACCTAATCCATTCGGCTACCATTAACCGCATGAAATAACGTTGAATTTTAACATTTTAATTTTAAATGTTCATTTACGTCTGATAGTTAGGGACCCGAACCTTGGATTAACTACTAAGGAGGCTGTCCTATCAGCAGGTGCAAAGTACTGGGGCTGCTGTATTGCCATTTGGTGAATGGATACTGGATCATACAGTAGTTTCTGGTGGGGCCTCTCGATGCCATACTAGTGGGTAATTGTTACGGCTTTACCTTATCATGTGCTACAAAAAAATTTATTTCCCTTTTCTCTCTTATTTTCGCTCCCTGTCCTGCTCCAACCAAGTCTACCGACCTGCTCCACAAACCCCAAAACCTCAACAATCATGAAAACTCCAAAAAAGAAACACGAATAAACCTAGAACCTCATCCTCCAACGTAGACCCCTACTACCAGGTCTCCTTTTCCAACATCAGGAGTATACGTTCCAACCTTCCAGAGGTTGAAACACAATTACAGGAGACGAAACCGGACATATTATTTCTAAGTGAAACTGGCATAGGGCCAACCACTTCTCTAGACGAATTCATAATTAAAGGATACTCTAACTTAACATCTAAATCTGGCCTCCAAGATCGCCATGGGCATGGAATATGTGCCTACATCAAAGATGGCTTTCCATGTGGTAGGGATATCTCCAGAGAAGACCCTAATTTACCTTATATGTGCTTCCGGTTTGTACTAGCTTACGCCACTGCATTTATATTTGCCCTCTATCGCTCCCACACAGTGGGGTTACTATACTATCTTTAAGAGCATATCTGAGAAAATTGACCGCATCCTGTCTGCTCATTCTTCGGCTAACATTCACATTTGCGGTGACTTCAATGTCCATAATGTGGAATGGCTGACCCACTCAAATAAAACCGATGACGAGGAGAGGTTTTGTCATGATTTTGCCATTGCCTATGACCTCACTCAGATTGTTCACGAACCCACCCGTGTGCCTGATACACCCGGTCAATATGCAAGCCTTCTAGACCTTTTCCTCACAACTTCCCCTGAGCTGTGTTCATGTTCCGTTCTATCTCTTCTGGGATCCTCTGACCACTCTGTTGTAGCAGTTAAGATAAAAATGAAATGTAATAAGTTTTCAGACGTACCTCTCCACCGTACTGTATATCGATACTCTATGGCTGACTGTGATAGCTTCCGTACATTCATATTTGGATGTGTCCTCTATAGTATCAGACCTGACCGAATGGTTAATTGTAGCCATAGACCGATTCATACCATCCAAAACATTTCAACAAAACCTAACACCCAGCCATGGTTCTCCCCAGAATGTGCTGCTGCCATCGCGCACAGAAATCACTTTTTCCAGAGCTACCAACATAATAGATGTACTGAGACTAAAGCTACTTTCAGGACTGTTAGCAACCACTGTAAAAGAGTAATAAAAATGCAAAAGAGTTATATGCTCAGTCTGTTAAATTCAAAGTAGCTGAGCAGCGGCTTGGTTCTCACCAGTTCTGGCAAATAGCAAACAGGATCTTGAACAAAGGCGTGCGTTCTATCCTAACTATCATCAATGGATCTGAGGTCATCTCGTCAGCATCAGACAAGGCCAGACTATTTGCCAAGAACTTTGCAGCTAATTCTACCCTATGCGACAATGGCCATCAACTCCCTGTATTTCCTCCTATAACAGACAACACGCTATGCAACATACAAATATATGTGCGTGAAGTCGCCAAGCTAATCAAAAACCTTGATTCCAGTAAAGAAACTGGCCCTAACGGCATTCCAGTTATAGTGCTGAAAAAGCTCCAACAAGAACTTGCCCCCATACTTACAAAACTGTTTAAGCGTTGCCTTAAGGAGAAGTACTTTCCAACACCCTGGAAACCGTCATCAGTATGCTCTGTATTTAAGAATTCAGATGAAAAGTCATCTCCCTCTCAGTATAGACTAACAAGTCTCCTGTGTGTCATGAGTAAGTTGTTGGAATCCATATTAAATAAAGAAGTAGTCAACAACAGAAACAACCTTCTTAGTGACATGCAATATGGTTTCCGCTCTGCAAGATCTACAGCAGATGTGCTAACGGTTATATCACATAGGATTAGTGAATCTCTTGACAAAGGTTTCCTTTCCAGGGCAATTGCTCTTGACATATCGAAGGCCTTCGATAAGGTATGGCATAAAGATTTCCAGCTACGGTATTACTGGAAATGTTTTCTCAATCATTAAATCATTTCTCTCTGATAGGTTCATAAAATCATTAAATCATTTCTCTCTGATAGGTTGATGAGTAAAAATCAGAGGCCCACAGTATTAATGCTGGAGTTCCCCAGGGATCCATCCTGGGGCTAACTCTCTTCCTGATCTACATCAATGATCTCCCAAAACATATACTTAAATCATTCGTTGACATCTATGCTGATGACACGACCATCTATGGAAACACATCAAAGGCCGTAAATGACAAAGTTCTCTCTAATTCTCTCTCCTCTGATCTTGAGCGCGTGGACAATGGGGGAAGAGGTGGCTGGTCACTTTTAATGCATCCAAAACCAAGCTTCTATCTTAACATCATCAACGCTCTGATCCCCATCTGGCATCAATTGAAATGGATAGCTCTCAAAACACATACTTAAATCATTCGTTGACATCTATGCTGATGACACGACCGTCTATGGCAACACATCAAAGGCCTTTAATGACAAAGTTCTCTCTGATTCTCTCTCTTCTGATCTTGAGCGCGTGGTACAATGGGGGAAGAGGTGGCTGATCACTTTTAATGCATCTAAAACCAACCTTCTCTCTTTACATCATCAACGCTCTGATCCCCATCTGGCATCAATTGAAATGAATGGATCTTGTCTTGGGGAGGCTCCATGTTTTGACAAGCTTCTGGGATTGACCTTTACTCCTGATCTGAAATGGAACACGTACATCAAATCTGTTGCCAAGATCGCTAGAAAAATGGTGGGATCCTTCTACCGCTCCAGTAAATATCTCACTGCTGATGCAATTCTCTATCTGTATAAAAGCCAAGTATATCCAAGGATGGAGTACTGATCCCATATCTGGGCAGAAGCTGCTAAAAACAGCCTATCCTGCCTTGACAGAGTACAAAATAGACTTCGTAGCCTAGTGGGGGGTGCAATTTACTCTTCTCTGCAACCTCTCTCCCACAGAAGAGACGTTGCGAGCCTGTCGTTGTTTTATCATTATTTCTATGGGAAGTGCTCGTCTGAGCTCCAATTTATGCCCCCCCCTCGCCAATCTTTCACGAAAAACACCCGTCTAACTGAAATTACTGTCAGTAATGTTCCCCACTCTTTATTTTGTGCCTAAATCAAAACGTAGATTCCATGAACAAATCTTCTTTCTTAGAACTGCACGCCTGTGGAACTCTTTTCCTTTTGTCTGTTTCCCACCTGACTACAACTTGGATGTCTTCAAGTCCAACATAAATAAATTCCTGATAAACCGCCCATTAAGTAAGCCACTTTATCAAATCTCCAATACTAGCGACTACTACGATACTATCCCATTGATTACTGTACACGCAATAACCCTGATCCCCGAGTGACCTTCATGTAAAAAACAAAAACAAAAAAAGAACACAATAAGTACTAAAAATGGGCACATATAATTTTATTTAAATACATAAAATAATATATAAATTTATGTGCGTGTGTGTGTAATTTTGTGCGAGTTCGTTATTTTATTTTATTTTTCTTGTCTGATTATGGATTTTTCTTAGTGGCATCATCCATATGCTATGTGTTGCATTTAAAATTATTCATTTCATGATAATTTGTATATTTAATATTTTAACTAATTATAAGTTATAAATTGGTTTAAAATTCATTTGCGAAGTTCAGCTTGTTGGCTAACAGAGGCGCACGGGGATGAACGCAACATTAATTGAATTTGGAGACTTAAACACTAAAACAAGATGGCGACAATGTCTCCAAAAATATATGGTTATTTAATTTTAAAGATAGCTTCATAATTTCTTACATACCTTAAAAATCTACTTACTGGATACGTTATTAGATGTGCTTGTTTAACAATGTAGACATAATTATTTTTGAAACATTCTAGATCAATATTTTCTGTACTAATTTTGTTATCTTATAAAGAAAAAAATGGAGAAAGCAAAACTTGAAAACTTATTTCTTGACTACAAGATTCGTTCAAAAAATTAATGCACCATATTTTTTATTCCGCCCGAATGGATCAGAGGGGACTGCAACTTGCATTGTCATGATGACTGAACTTATGCATGCATGACCTGAAAGTTTTATCTCCCTGTTGTAAAACTAAGAAATAAACACTTGTCATGGACGTGCATCAGAAGCAAAGATATGTAATTGAATTCCTGACAAAAATGTTGGTGACTATATAGAAAAATAAATTCTGGAGCACAAAGTCGCTCGTTTCAATAATATCACCCCTATCTTCGTACTTTCTTAAACTTTTTATTTTTATTTAAAAATAGGCGGTTTAACTTTTGGAACGACCTTCGTATAACACAGCACGCTCCGAACGCCCATACACAGCCATCGGTAATCGCCAGAAAATGTGCATTGAGAATGGTGATGAATATGTGGAAAAATAAATTCTGGAGCACAAAAGGTCGCTCGTTTCAATGTTACCACTCCCATCTGCGTATCTCTTCTACTTCTTGAGTTTAAAATAATATGAGGCTTACCTTTGGAACGACCCTCCTATAACGCAATTCAGCAAGTATTTGAATTCAAACATAGAAAAACAAACACGATTTCGGTTTATTAGTTCCACTGTTAACGGACACGACAAGAAAAGGAGGCAAAGAGAGAAAGGGATAGACAAGAAAATATCGAAAAGTTTTGTACAAATTTTTGTTTTAAATACGTTCTTTTACGAAAATAAGTATTCTAATAATTACCTTTTTTTTCGGAACAATTTCTAATTTCGTTTTTACAAAAATAATTATGCACTAGAGTTTTTTTTTTACTGTTTTTCAGAAAATCTTCTATCTATCTATCTATCTATCTATCTCTCTCTCTCTCTCTCTCTCTCTCTCTCTCTCTCTCTCTCTATATATATATATATATATATATATATATATATATATAAAAGTGAACGTGTTTGTGTGTCTGTCTGTCTGTCTGTTTGTGTACATTTCTCTACACAATAATTCTGTCAATTTTTTGTCTACAGACTCGAAATTTGACATACAGGGCACTGAGATTTGAGAAAATCTTTGTGATCTGTTTTCGGCCAGAAATTTAGCTGTTAAGGGGTCAAAGTTCAACGATTTGACCTTTGAGAACTCTACCAAACTCCTCCACCAATTTTGGATCTAAACACTTGAAATTTTAGATATAGGTTCCTTGGACATGGATCTAACTTTTTTTGAGCCCAGAACAATAAATTTTAAGCGGTCATAATAGGGGGTCAAAGTTAAAAAAATTGACCGCTTTTTTATTTTTTTTATTTTTGCTCAACATACACCTCCAAACACCCGGGCAACGCCGGGCTGAAATGCTAGTATACTAAAATATTCAACCATTGTAAAGTTTCCTTTTCCACACCAGTCTCCATCAATAACTTTCGCAACGAAATAGTACACAAACTCCATCTGTGATTAGAACATCTTGTACAATACTGTATATATGTAACGTTTTTATCAATGAGAAATTTAAGGGGGGTTAAAAATTTGATTTCAGTAGTTCTCTGGAAGCCTTTTAGCATTTTCTTAACTGTTAACTTATGAAAGTCTTTTTCTTTTATTCGTTATATTTTCCTTGAAAGTGATAGATGAACTTGGTTTTAAGACAAATGATTTTCAAGATTATGAGTAGGGCTAGGACAACAGCATATTCTTTTCGTTTTCTTGACTCTTGAGTGTCTATCCGTTGATATCTTATATGCTTTTATACAGAGTGATGTGGTTCTCGGTTGATTAACTGTGTCGGATATATACTCAAGACTCCAAACACGAAAGGAATATTCTATTGTCATAGTCCTAGTTATTACATCAATATTACCGTTTGATAAATTGTTTTTGTTTATTCGTTATCTTGCTTTAAAATGATACAAAAATTTGGTTTTAAATAATGAGTTCCAGGCGAATAAAAGATAAAGAAATAAGTAACAGAAGTATGTTGAGCACCCTTAAAAAAAAAATTCTGCTTTGTTATTTATGGCCACGGTCAATAACCTGAACACACTCTTGAGCAATAAATTATTAATACAGTAAAGCACTCAGTGAATACAAATGTACTTAATACTCTAGATACAGCTGGTATCTGTTAAAAAATAATTTTACTTTTATTATGTCTTATGTTGAATTGAGAAAAGTGTGCGCGATCTAGCGTCACAAGAAAAGGAGAGGAAAAAAAAAAAACTCGACGCAGTCGAGAGGTAAAGCAAGTTGGTGCTGGGCAAGATGGACGTGTAAAGTTGAGGGCGAGAAAGAGCTGGCTGACGTCCGGCATGAGGTGGCGAGGAAAAAGACTTTTAAAAAGCACATGTATGTGCGAAAGACTTTTGCAAGAGAGTGAAGTGAGTTGTTTTGGAGGAAGCACGAATAAATGCATTTCATTTGCACTTTTAAAAAAAATGCCGAGTCTGATATTTATTTTTTCCTTTGTTTATTTGTTCCTGCGACGGTACACAGTGCTTAATAACCCAGCTAGAACATATATAAGAACTGAGTGAGTGAGTGAGAGAGAAAGAGAGAGAGAGAAAGAGAGAGAGAGAGAGCGCAGGGAAATAGATATCTGAAGGTGAAGTAGAATGACCTCCCTGACAAAATTGTCCGTGAGATGGGTATATATGCTGATGACACCACGCTCTATAGCAGACACGACAGAAAAACAAATGAACACATATCTAAAGAAATGGAAGAAACACTAGAGGATGACCTCAAATCTGTAGTGGAATGGGGCCAAAAATGGGTGGTCGCATTCAATGCTGCTAAGACTAAACTTGTTTCCTTCAATAATTATAAGAAACCTTCTCTACCACCAATAGCAATAGCCAAATACTCTTTATCTGAAAGTACATCTTTTAAACTCCTCGGCCTAACGTTCACAGGAAACATGAGTTGGAACAGATACATCGAGAGCATTGCCAGGACTGCTGCGAAGAAGGTAGGTTCTCTTTACCGTGCTAGAAAGCTACTAACGCCCGAAAGTATCCTGTACCTCTATAAGGCCACCATTCGCCCATTTATGGAGTATTGTTGTCATATTTGGGCTGGTGCATCTGCTACTAGTCTCTCGCTCCTAGACAAAGTTCAAAAGAGAGTCGCCAACCTGATAGGTCCTGAACTATCATCTAAGCTTCAGCCTCTGTCCCATCGACGAAATGTAGCATCCCTCTGCCTGTTCTACAAGTACTTTAACGGTGAATTCTCTAACGAACTGCAAGCACTTGTACCCCCTCGACATAACTACTCCCGACAAACCCGACAAACAGCTAAATCCCACCCCTTCACAATAGAGATCCCTAGATGTAGGAGAGCTTTCTACTCCAGTAGTTTCTTCTCCAGAACCGCTAGACTTTGGAATTCCCTTTCGTGTCCCTGCTTCCCCAACTGTACTGACATGCAGAAGTTCAAGTGTAACCAACTCCTAATCAAATCAATAATGAAACAAAAAAATAATTTCAACTTGCTGCACATATGCAAAAGCATATTCATTTTTTAAAGTTAAATTAAAACACAAAATGTTTTTATTAACTTTAAGAATTAAGGTGCAAAATTTAATTTGAAATTAATCAATTTTCAAAGTATACTTTTATAAACTTTACAAAGTAAAATATAAAAAATTGATTCAAATTGAATTTAAAAATTACTTCGGATTTATGTTTTGTACATTTGTTTCACTTTAAAAAATTATATTGAAACTATTACATATTACATAAAAAAATGATATTGAAACTATTACATATTACAGAAAAAATGCGAGCATGAAAAGTAATAAGTTTACGTAAAAGTAAAAAGACTAGTTGCTAAAACAGGAAAAAAGCCAAGATATTCTAGTCAAAAAATTAATAAATTTTTAACTTAAAATATTGCAGCATTTTTTTTTAAATTCAATTTAACATTATATATAAAGTCTTAATGCTGCAATATTTTAAGTTATAAATTTATTATATTTATCTAGAATATCTTGTCCTCTTCTTTTCCAAATTTAACAACTGGTTCTTTTTACTTTTCTAAATTTAATCTTAACCATATTACTTTTCATGCTCGCGTTTTTTAAAAAATGTAATCCATGATTTTTCAAGGCTTTGCTTTGAAATAATATTTTCTTCTTTGTGTTCAAATCATACGCATTGTCAACAATCCATTAAAAAATTATTACAAACTTCTTAAATTGACTAAAAAAATCAAATAAAAGACGTAAAGTAAATAAACAGAAAGAAGGGATAAAAAGAGAGAAACAGAATAAACGGGCGACGTCGTAAGCGAAATATTATCAGCCTTAGCATGGCAAGGAGCATCGCTTTTGTAAACTCTCTTTATATAACCCAAATAAGATGGCACGCAAGCGACATTCCCGCTATGATTTATGAAGGTGTCGACGATGAAAAAGTTGCTATGTTGTTAACCAACAGCCAAGCAGAATAAATCGTCTCTAAAACATCAATGTTGAAAAAGTTGCTATGATAACCAACAGCCAATCGGAAGATTGTCTTAATGAACGAAACTTTAAAATGTTTATTTAAAAATATAGCTGAGACGGTGACCTATGAAATGTTAAAATTGTTTGAACTTTGGTCGCAAAATGAGTGATAGTGAAGCTTTAAATTAATTCTAAATGAGTAAAACTAACACTTAACCATATCATTTTTTTTACATGGGGATCACCACTTATCAAGGCCCGAAGGCCACTCAGGGATAAGGGTTATTGTGTGTACAGTAATCAATGAGATAGTATTGTAGTAATCATCAGTATTGTGGGTTTTGATAGAATATCTTACTTAAGGGGGCGGTTTGTCAGGAGTTTGTTTATATTGGACTTGAATACGTCCAAGTTGTAGTCAAGTGGGAAACAGGCAAGCGACAGAGAGTTCCACTGGCGTGCAGTTCTAAGAAAGAAGCTTTGCTCATGGAATCTACGTTTGGATTTAGGCACAGATAAAGAGTGGGGAAAATTATTGACAGTAGTTTCAGCGAGACAGGTATTTTTCGTGAAAGTTTGGCGAGAGGGGACGAGGGATTGGAGCTCAGACGAGCACCTGCCATGGAAATAACGATAAAACAAAGACAGGCTCGCAACATATCTTCTGTGGGAGAGAGGTTTCAGGGAAGAGAAAAGAGAATCCTCCACTAAACCACGAAGTCTATTTTGTACTCTGTCAAGGCAGGATAGGCTGTTTTTAGCAGCTCCTGCCCAGATGTGGCAGCAGTACTCCATCCTTGGACGTACTTGGCTTTTATACAGATAGAGATATACCGTGTTTGAATGATATATCAATAATTTCTAAATAATGGATACACTTATTTTTTTAAATTTCAAAAGCATTTTAGCATACCACCTGTTCAATACTGTAATAAACCATAAGGCCTGGCAATGCTTGGTATCCCCTCTAGTCTCTTATAAAACATTTACACAAGAAACTATATTGTAAAGCCGAGTTTTCCATGTCATCATTATTGACTTATTTGTCGCTCCTTTGATCAAACCCAATAGTTTATTTGAGTTTCAAGTTGTTTAACTGAAAGATTCGACCGCGCAATAGTATTTACCGAATTTCAAAGGACATGAAACGGACAGCGTTGACCGGACATTAATTCGTGTAGAGTAAAACGTTTCTCTCTAAATTATGCTGAGGTTTGGCTGATTTATATCTTTACAAACAGCGTACAGGTTTGAGAGAAAAAAACCCCCACCACATTTCTATCGTCCCTTGCATACTCCCGCCATTTCACAGAATCATATTCATTTCCTGTTTCCTATGTTCTAGCTCGTTTGGCTCGTTGATCTAGTGGTCTTCATCGATTTCTTATTTTGACAACTTACTATGTTAGCAACTTCTTTCTCAGAACTTCAAGGTTTTGAAAAAAATATGGAAATCGCTGCAGGCCAGTTGTGAAGCCACTTGATGGAAAAAGCTAACGAGAACGCAAAATGATTATTGCAAAGAAAGGAGATGCCTATTGACCTTAGTCTAGAAAAGACCAAGGCTATGGTAGAAAGAAAATAGTCATCAGAAAGAGAGTTCTACAAACCAGCAGTTCTTGGAATAATAAAGCTAATGAAATAGGAAGGTGTATTACAATGAAGTATTAAAGCAACAAAGTAATAGAGACCACTAGGCAAACAAGTCAAACGATCTGAAACAAAGGAAGCAGAGAACATAATTGTAGAACTTTTCCTCTGTCTGCTGACTGTTTACCTCCTACTATAGCCTTGTTTTTTTTTTCGTTCTTGCTGCCACTATGATTTAATGATTCATATTCTAATTAATCACTGCTATCTTTCGACGTCTTTCAGGATGATCAAGTTAATTAATCATTCATATTTTAATTGATCCCATGTTGAAGCTATTATTTTCGCTGGCAATATTTCTTGTAAGAGGTTTGTTGGAGCTTGTTTTTATCTTGGTTTCGTTTCCTCTCTAAAATTGATGGCATGCAAGTTCGGATTTCCCGCCAATTTTAGATTTCAAACCTCTCATTGCAAAACCCCTCTTGAATGCAAATATATGGAGAAAGGCACACACAAACACGCACACATACACACACACACACAGAGAGAGAGAGAGAGAGAGAGAGAGAGAGAGAGAGAGAGAGAGAGAGAGAGAGAGAGAGAGACTGGCGTATGATACGAAGCCTGTCTAAACATTCCTCCGACCTTGAATTGCATTTTGCCATTTTTAATCAAAATCACGGATCACTCGAAGTGACAAATGACTAGAAGTAGAACAAAATAAATCTTTCTCTTTTCATCACAGCAGAACGAATCGGACATCCTCTTCTCTCCTATCATATAAATGAGACAGTAACAGATAAGCAAAATCCGGAGACAGATAAAGAGGCCTGGAGACCCAGGATCAAAGTATAGTATCTGGCGTCAGGTATGAGTAGCTGCTCCCGGTCTGAGTATGGCCACGACCTTCGCAAAAAGGAGACCTTTCCATTTAATCTCATTTTTCTGCTAACGTCACAGATTATAGCATTAAGAGATAAATGTTTAGAACGAACTTTGTTCATTTCCGTTTTCATGTGTCAAAAGATACGTTGTTGTTCCAAAGTGCTGGATATATATATATATATATATATATATATATATATATATATATATATATATATATATATATATATAAATGGTACAAGCCTACTTTCCAAATTTGAAGATGTTGTCTATCTTACAATTTATTCCTTTAAATATGTTAACATGCACAATTCTTGGCAGCACCTGTTTCGTAGTGCAAAATCATTCATTGAATTATTATCTGAATATATTTATTCTGCCCTTAACCCCTCAGAAGAAAAAGTACCTATCAATTCATTCAAAAAGAAAATCATGTAATCATGGCCATATGCCGGATGAATTCATTGATTGATATATTAATCAAATGAATGATTTTGCACTATAAAACAGCGCTGTCAAGAATTGTGCATATCAACATACTTAAAGGAATAAATGGTAAGATAATCGACATCTTAAAATTTGGAATATAGACTTTTTCATTTATTTGTTATATGCTCTGTAAGTACATTGAGCTTCATAAATTAAAAGATTAGTATAAACAAATAGTTAAATATAATTGAAAAAAAATTAGTATAAATATACATTTATATATCTCTACTGTTATATAAAAGAAACATTTTGTGTGTGTATGTGTGTCTGTGTGAGTTCGTTCTCTATGAACTCGAAAACGGCTGGCCCGATTTTTATGAAGCTTCAAACGAAGGCACTTTATGTGCCTGGCAGTGTTTTTTAAATAGTTTTTGTATCAGAATGTCTTTCGAAATAATCAAATGGAAGAAGGAACAGGCAATTTTGACCAAAGTTAACACCTTACACAGCCTAGCATCACAAGTGAATTTGAGAAGTTTTATTGCCACACAAGTAGAAAAGCTCGACATACAAAAGCGACAGTAGGTTTTTCTATATGACAGAAACACGTTCGAAATGAATGTTTCTGCTTAAAGCATAATTGAACCACGATACTTGTCTTTTTCATTTTAAACTCAAACTAAAGCTATTAACATTGCATAACAAGTAAGGCTAGGCATATAAACTCAATAAATAGTTCTTTGATATGACAGATGCGCGTTCGAAATGAATGTTTCTGTTTAAAGCATAGTTGAAGCATGATACTTGACATTTTTTAATTTTAAACTTTAATGCAAGCCGTTATATATAAAAATAGTTTTATAAAATCAACAGTAGGCTCTCTACAGTGCAATGTAGACTACAATACATTGTGGACCCAGTCACTGACGGGTGGCATGTGAACCTTACTCACGGTGCATCGTGATGGGTACCCAACTAGAGCAGGCAATCAATCGAATTGATTAAAAAATGGGCGATTTCACTGATTTCGATGACAATAAAAACATAGGAGTTTGAAACATTCGTTGATCATCATTTAATCCCGGGAAACGTCGGATTACCCTGCTAGTATACATAGGTTTCTCACTATATTTATACATATATGTGTATATAAACCTGTGGTATTCTTATAACATCTAAAAAATATAAATCTAACGCGACTAAAAAAATTATCCTGTACTTAATCATTCTAAAGAAGGTTTGTCATGTAGGTCACAAAATTTAGTCTACCTGTTGTCCTGAAGAAATTGTAATCTACAATACGTAGGGGAAACTGTAATGCCTCTGAATAAACGTATAAATTTGCATAGAACTAGTATTAAGGGATGTATCTATGTTATGAAACACTTTAAAGAAACCTGTAGTGAGTCGTCTTTTTCTGTACGAATTATGGAAAAAATTTGAAAGTAATGGATATAATAGTTTAGGAAATGTAGATAATGATATACTAAAAATGCATCAGCATAAGGAAGACGACATTATTTAAAGAAATGCGAGTAATTTACTCGAATGATTTAAATATTAAAGTTAAAAAAAATAACCTACAAGATTCCGAAAATGTAGGTCGATTATATCCAGCTTTGCTAGAACTTGTATTAACAGAAAAAAATAAAAACCAGCTATTTCATGCGAGGACTACTAAAACTAAAGATATTATAATTACTACAATTTCTGAGTCTTTCAATTATATTAGAAAACTCCTTAATCAAACAAAAAGAAGGTTTTTAAGGAAATGGCATCGATAAAAATATTACAATCAGATGCAATATATATGAAAGAGTATTTCGTAAAAAATGACTTTATATGTATAAACGATAACGATGAATTTGAAAAAAAAAAAATAAACATCTTATATATCCAAAGGAGTTAGAATTAAATTGTGAATATAGAAGAACACAGGCTACATTTCTGGATTTAGATATAAAAGTTGAGGATGGAATTTTTTAAATAAAATATTTAATAAAAGAAACTCTTTCTCCTTTCAAATAGTTCGTATGCCGCATAAAGATAGTACCTGCCCTGTTTTTATGTTTTATAGAACTAGTATGCCAGAGTTTTTTTTAGAATAGCTCGCGTGACCTTAAAATAATTAGATTTTATACCCTCAATTTCTAACTTAGTAATAAGGATGATAAAACAAGGTGGTGATAAAAATAAAATATTTAAACAGTTAAATAAAGCATTTGTTCGTTATCCTGATGCTTTTGAATTGTATAAATTAAGCAGAATATATTAATAAAGGAAATCCAAGACAATATATATACTAGCATTTCAGCCCGGCGTTGACCGGGTGTTTGGATGTGTCTGTTGAACAAAAAAAAAGCAACAAAAAAAAATGTGATAGTAGGAAGGCAGGTTCGAACCCGTACCGCGAAGGAGGAAAAGAACGGAGTAAAAACCTAACGTTTATGCTGTTACGACCATCGCCAAACCGGAAGCAACATTTTTAAAAATTAAGGCTAGACAATCTAAAGGAGAGGATAACTTTAAAAAATATCGGCGAAAAAAAGTGACCCCCCTGTAGAAAGTGCCTAGTTGAAGGTGAAGATATTAATGTTTTTAGCCAATTTTTCGATATTTGTCGTATGAAAGGCCTAACTTTAAAACGATGCTGATCTTAGAAAAATCCGCCGCCTCTATTGAAAGTTTTAGGCAGACATGCAAACATACATACATACATACATACATACATACATACATACATACATACATAAATACATTTATATATTGGTAACTAAAAGTTTTCGACCCAAACCGATAAAAAAGCTTGCTCTATCTCTAAATCGCCTTTATATAAAATTTTAAATATTTAGACCAGAAATTGTCTGAGTAATTTGAAAAAGACCGTATGCTGAACTCAAATTTAAATGTGTTAAATGCCTTTGGGACTTTTGGGGCTAAATGGGGGGGGGGCAAATGATGGATTTAGTAATTTCTTTGGTTTTTTTTGCATGGTGTAGAACTCAAATTTATATATGTTAAGGCCTAAACATGCACCGTTTGTTCATTTTCACCAAGATTTGACGCTCCCTGGAGACTTTTGGGGCTAAATAAAGTGTGGGTGGGGGTAAATGCTGAACTTAATTTTTTATGCCTCATTCACTGTGCACTCACGGAGGACCATACATGCTCCGTTTGTTCTGAATTTTTTAGATGAAGATTGATCATGTGTGTCATTTGGATTCATGGAACTACTGTTCACATTTTGAATGTTATTAGCCCAACGTTTCGACTATCTTCAGGTGTATCTTGTCAAACTCGGGAATCTGCACGATATGTCGAACGAGACATTTTATTTAATCGAAAGCATGCTAACCTCGTGGATCACATAAAGTGTCTCATTCTAAATTTTGTGCATATTCCTAACTTCGACAACGTATGCCTGAAGAAAGTCGGAAATTACATCGGCCAAAACGTATAACATTCAATATGAGAACAATAGTCCGAATAATCCAAATTATACTGCCGAAACTCTCTAAACGTTTTTATTATTTTCTTGTCTACCTATGTATTTATACAATGTTTAATATGCCAAAGTTCAGCCATCGGATCACAGGTCGCCTAATTTTATATAAAAACAAACATGGCTTAGAGAGTAAGAACGAAAAATGAAAATAAATCAAATAATCTGCTTAATATTTTAATATAAAATATTCAAGTTTATTTTGGGACAAAATCATAGTAAAAATATTTAAACCCCGAATAACATGGTCTGGAAATATGACGTCCTAACCGGTTGAGCTAGCAGAGTAATTAAGAAGTAGACACCAATAACTGCATAGCTAGGTAGCTGCTGCTGTTTAGGTTAGAATTCTTTATTTCGTTAACCCTTATCTCTATTTTTTCCTCTTTTTCCCCACGCTCTCTTTCTCTATGTTATTCAATTTCCTCGCGGTGTTATTGATCAAAGTGGGAGGACATATGAGTGTGAAAGTAAAAACTCCTTTACATTCCTTTATTTATATCCAATCAAAAGTAAATTATCGGTCACAATCAAATATAAGAATATTAAAGTGAAAGATCGGAAATATATTTTTTCATTTTTAGAACACATACTAATATATGATTCATGAAAGAAATGCAATTCTGTATCTCTTGTAGCATTTTCTGTTATATAACCTCAGCCCGGCACTTGTTGTATGCCTTAAGAAATGTAATATAATTTTCATTATAAATAAAATCTCTAGCTAAGAAAGCAATTACTGCCAATGAAATAGGGAAACTCTCTTTAATGTATTTAAAACAACTACTGTAACTACGTAGCGTTGTCCGATAGTGTATTTACTTGCAATTTGATTTTTTTTATTTTTTAATTATTCCTTTTTTTATTCTAAATTGTATTTTTTGTAACAAACAATACTAAGTGTGTTGGACAAATACATAGTTACATCTTTTTCATTACAAATTTTATTTTCTGTTTCAAATTAATAATTAACGTCTTTTTAAATGGCGACTACACAAAATAAATCCGATCCGTATAAAATATTTTCTAGAAGGAATGAACTCAAATTATATTTCATTGTTCGTAACAAGACGATTCAAGGATATATATAAAATGGCTAGTTAGAACCAAATATTTATTTTTAAGAATGAACTCTATTGATAACAAATTGACCAACTAACTTATTTTACTTTATCATACAGGTAGCAAGAAGATTGATTCCAACTGTTATGTTTGCGGCAACACCGAGTTCCTGTGCTATTCGAGAATTGCCTCAATTTATAAATCTAATTGGATTTGGAAATAAGAAAGAAGAAAAACAATATTTACGTAACGTTAGAAATATATACTTTCTGAGGCATAAAATTTGCGTATTCAAAGGCGATTATATCATGTAAAAGCACGTCCGCCATTAGTGAAGTTGACAGTCCGAAGCGTTTGTATTTGGGAATCGTTTTAACAGGCGTCCTACGTTCGATTGTCAGCTAACCTATCTGGTTCATGTTCGCGACATGGCCGTCAAGAAAGTCGCCATCGACATGCTTTATAAAGCCTGTTATTAGTCGCTATAAACCGAGGTGGTTGTCGTTAGCGCCAAAGTTTTAATAATACATGTGTACAAGCATCTGTGTTTCAACAGTATTCACATGCGCAAATAGTGGAGAAATTTATCTCGTAAACATGTTTAATCTTTAATTAGTAGTTTACGAGTGGCAGTCATTGCTTTGGTTTCCAGGCCTTTCTTTAAATATTTCTGAGTAGAACAGCACTTTCTCTCGTGCGAGATTGCAGGTTGAGAGTACAGACGTCACCTACAGAATAGATAATCACGTCCAATTATCTTCCCTTGACTTGTGTGTTAAAAAATATCCCTCGTGGGTGCGATACTATTTTGATATAATGATAGAATCATGTTCAGTTAAGCTTCGTTAAGTTAACCCCGTATTTTAAGGGGAGTCACCTTTTCCAAAATAATCTTTCGGGATTGTTTGCGATGAGAACAAATTGTATCGTATTTTAAGGTTGAAGTTTCGATTCTCAGTACGGGCAATATTAAGAACGCAATTACGAATTCCGGCTTCTACCCGGTCATGGCTGACAGAACAAGAGCAATCGACCCCTGTTGATTAAATAAAGGGTTAAGTTCGAAATTAATTATAGATTCCAGAGTACGACAAGAAGCGCCTGAAGAAGGTGGGAGGTAACATCGGCCGAAACGTTATGAGAATAGCATCCAAAATGAGAACAGCATTCCGAATAAAACAAATAACACGATTTTATCAAAAATATGTTCTGTTTCGACATTTAATAACCACAAAAGTATTTTAAAACAAAAATGCAAATGTGAAAAATAGGCAAAATACTTCTGAAGACCAGGTACGAGGCGACTTAAATAAGTTTCCAGACTTTTTTTCCTATGGCCACTTTTATTGATATTTCACACGTGAAATTCTAGTGTCCCTCGAAGTAATCTCCTCCGGCTGCAATGCACTTATTGTACCATTCCAACAACTACTGGAATTCTTCTTGTGAGAGCGTGTCAATGATTCTCGTCACAGCCTCTCTCATCTCCTCAATTGTCTTATAATGACAGATTCTATAGTTCCCCTTGAGCTTAGGGAATAATCAAAAGTCACAGCGAGTAAGGTCTGGACCAAAGGGAAGGTGAGCAACTGTCTTGATGCTTATCTTGGTCAAATAGTCTGTGACAAGGCTGGAGTTGTGAATTGATGCATGGTCCTGGTCGAAATGCCACTGACCCGATTTAAAGAGTGTTGGCCTCTTCCGACGGAATCTCTTCCTAAACTCCCTAAAACTTTCAACATAGTATTTCTTGTTGATTGTCCAGTGGGGATCCAGTACCACTGGAAATCATGGCCGTTCTGTCAAAAAGGAGTTCATCATAAGTTTCTCGGTGAATTTGCTTTGTCTGGGCTTCTTGAGTCTGGGAGAAACAACATGCTTCCACTGGGAACCATGTCTCTTGGTCTCTGGGTCATAACAGTGAATAATTATGTGTACAGTTCCCACACTGACATCAAACTCTGCACTTATTGTCTCTACAGACACACAGCGGTCCTTATCTATGAAATTCTGTATTTGGCCAATCAACTCTGGTGTTCCGACTTCTTTACTCCTCCCACAATCTCATCATCTCTCACACTCTCTGCTTTCCTTGAATCTCTTACGCCACTCAAAAACTGAAGCTCAATTCATGACCCAGAAGCAGTCTGAAACATTCCATACGTTTTTATGGCATTTTTCCCCAAGTTTAAAACAGAATTTTATTGCACATCATTCTTCTAAAGTGTCCTTATGTCCAGATTGCATTTTTGAAATTTACCAACTGTGAAAATCAGGCTTTAGTACGGTGTATTCGAATTCTTGCTGTAGCTGTTCATTTGAACCTGAAACCATAAAATTAATCAGTCATCTCATGATGTATAGCAATAACATACTGAATTTTACGTAAACAGGTTAATCATATGATTTATTGCTAATTGTAAGTATTTATTCTAACATTATATTGCTGAACTAAATTCCAAGTCCTTTGTTATCGTAAACTTTGTAAATATTTTTTTGCGACTTTATCATATTTGACTTAGCAATGAATTCTAAATGTTATTATTTTAAATATTTATCTCATAACATTCTTTCTACTATTGCAATATAAAATATTTTTCTTCCTTTAAATTTCGCCAGCTAAGAGCGAGACATCTCTCGCCCTGCCGGGAATAACATAATTTCGACATTTCCGCTAGGATAATCTTTTTAGGATCAGGTACTTACATTCATAAGTATAATAATAATAATAATAATAATAATAATAATAATAATAATAATAATAATATGGAACCGATCGAATTCGAACGTGTCACACCAATGTCGTAAGTTCGCATCATTATCATCCCCACAACGACACCTCCAACTCATTTGTTGATTCCATATCTCATCTGTTGTTTGTTTTTAGAACTTTTTATTCTTTTTAAATTAGTATATTAAAAATAAAAAAGGATCCTTCAGTCTTTGACAGATTATAGAGTACTCACGAAGGGGTGCCTGCGTGTGAAATTTTTTGTGGCAGGAGGTGCGTAATCCCCAACCACATTTCTTCTGAGTCGACATTGTTAAATACTAGTAGCAAGTGAAGTGTATGTACAGGACAACTGGAAATAAATGCGGAGATAAGCGGAGAGCACATACAGCGCCTAGTCTTCCCAAATGGTTACCCATCTTATACTAACCAGGCTCAACGTTGCTTAACTTAGGTGATCTGACGAGAACCGGTGTGTCAACGCGCGATTATGCCGTTTTTATTAAAAATATGTATTAATAAAAAGAAGAATAAAATATAAAAATAATCAAGTTATACAATTTGGAATGATAAAATTGTCGCTCTAAAAAATGACACGATTCATTTTTCCGTTTGATAGAAAACCGGTTTTCTTTTTATGTTGCAGACCATCTAGTTGGCCAAGTCCCAAGAGCGATAGGAGCCTTTTATCATGTTTTAAAGTGACACAATGTTCAACGAACGAGATCGTAGATGCGTCGTTGTACAACACATGCTCTCTACCGATCCAAGTTATGATAACAGGACCATTCCCATAACCCTCAAAATGCATGAATAAAAGGGACATGCACAGGGTGATAAAAACAAAGTTTCCGGCCACGTTTATGTTTGGTTTCAATTAAGTGTCACATCATGGCACCTACCATCTTTGACATCGGCATGAAAGTCAACACCAAAGTGTACCTGGATGTGCTGAAGAGTGTAGTGATCCCCTGGTGCAATCAGGTGACAGACCCTAGGTGTGGCGTCAGGATATTTTGTAAATTTAAGCTGAATTAATTCATAAAATAGAGACATCTGAGTTTATCATTCTTTTGTGTGCATGAAAATCTATTCACTTCCAGCGTAATACGGCATATCAATCCGAAGGTGAAATCGATGGTAAAACTGACCAACCCTAACCCGCTGTGCCGAGAGAACTTACGAAGAATTTCCTGCAAAAGACTATCACGACGCGTGTGTAAGGGTTCATGCCTATTACCAGCGACCCTGAAAGGTCATGGTTGGTGACCTGGAACAAGTGACTCGTTCACTTTTATCCTGGTCATGGTACCAAATTTGAACGGGTCCCTTGTTTCAGGTTACCAACTGTGACCTTTCAGCTTTACAAAATATCATATAAACTTATATACAATTTTCCAATATTAATTTCTTACAAAATACTAGTGAATCTTGCTCTCCGTATTTTGCGGTGGCGGCGGTCGAGGAAGGGGAGGCTGCGCCGGCATCTCTTTGATTAGTGTTAAATTCTCTCAAGATCCAGCTCAATTTACGTATTTTCTGGCGCGAGAATTCGCTTATATTAGAAGGTTATAGGATAAGTAGGTTATTCCCTAGACCCAATCACCAATCAGCACGTGATTTCGAGGAACTCCAGATCCAATGCGTCTGTGCTGGTGAATTTGCTAATGCTCGCAGGTTTCAGTTCTCACGAACAGAGAGGGCAACCCGTTGACCGTTCGTCTGGCCCCAGAACCGAAATTATATTCGTGGTAATTTCAAAACGCCATCGAATTTTTCACTTTCCCCAACAATAAAAATATATGTCTGTTTTACAAAACACAATAAACTTAAAATCCCACCCCCACACTGTAGAGATCCCTAGATGTAAAAGATCTTTCTACTCCAGTAGTTTCTTCCCCAGAACTGCTAGACTTTGGAATTCAATTCCAGGTCACTGCTTCCCCAACTGTACTGACATGCATAAGTTCAAGTGCAACGTGAACCAACATCTCGCTGCCCAAATCCCTACATAGTACCCCAGTAGATGTTTCCCCTGATAGTAGCCCCCTACACCAAAGTGGCAATGTGCCTTGTTTGGGGTGAAAATGTAATTAAAAAAAAAACAAAAGAAAACTTGTCTCTTCCTTTCAGCCAGGTAACCCGCCGCTGCCCGGACACCCAATAATGCTTAACAGTTAATACCAGCATAGTTGCCCAGCCTTACTCAGTGTTTCGGGGTTCTTAAGCCCCCCCCCCCCAATGGGGAGCTCTACCGCTTCCGGGGGCGGTCACGCTACATTAATGCAATTCATTTTCCACGTTCAGTTTTGAAATCTTGAGAATGCGTGCAATTTATCTGTTTGTCAATCAGCAATCTTGTTAAACTACCGCTTTCACTTGGTCGCTGTCGATTATCTTTGACCGGTTTGACCGAGGGGCATTTCTCACTAACACCTTTTCTTTCGGAATCGTGCAAACCATTTCTGGCACATCTGTTCCATAACATCATTCTTAGCATATTTTTATGCAGATTTATGTAGATTTTGTTATCATTTCCTGTAGTAAAAAAAGGATAAGAAGAAGTGACATCACCGGTAATTGAGCGTATTATTGCTTTGTGTCAAAAAAAAAAAAAACCCACATACATTAACTGGTTACATATGTAAGAAAACATTTAAAGAATCAACCATAATGTTATATTCTTATGTAACTATGTTAGTTTATGATTATTGTGTCTACCAGTAATGGAATGATTCTGATATGTTTCCCGATTCCGATAAAAATACCGAATCCGATTCTTTTAAAACCTTTCAATATTTGGTTATAGCATTTTTTTCAGAATTACTATAAGACCCATATAATATGTGCAGTATTCTATTCATTTTTTTTCTTCAGAATTCTCTCTATCGAAATTTCAAGACACAGCTAATTATTCTCCTTTCAACAATTCCCGGTCTCAAAAGTCAATAGTAAACTAACAAAACTCACTTCTGCCAAAAAGAATACCCTTCTCTGATCAACAGGCTCTTTTTATTGCAATCGCCTGCCTTTCATATGCATATTAGATGCTCATGTTACCTCATGAGATCGCCAGCCTATACGTAAACACAGCGGCCATTATTTTTTCATTCTCCTTGCTTGACACGAACACTGAATACTTTTAACCACAATACGTGCATATATTTTCACAAACGTAAAAATACACTTGCGGATCATGGTCTGTACATTTTAGCGTCATTGGTAGTTTTATTTATTTCCTGGGCAGTTTATTAAATATTTATTATTTCATCATTAGTAACAGCAATGGAAAATAAAGATTTAATTAAAGATAAAACAATAACAAAAAACAATTACAAGAATCGTTTTTTTTTTCATGAGACAATAGTACATTTTTTTCGATTACAATACCGATTCCAATACCTTACAAAGTACCGAGTTTTCCCATTCCCGGTTTCGGTTAATTTTCTCAACACTGCTTTCTATACACACACATTAGAAGAAAGATACTGTTTATAAATTCTGAATTTTTTAGATGAGGGCTGAATTTTTTAGATGAGAGCTGATTGTTTATATTATTTGTATTGATCGGACTACTGTTCTCATCTTAACATATTAAGTATTATTTGTACAACATTTCGGTCGGTTTGGGCTTCGACCGTCTTCAGGCATGTTGGTTGTTGTTTGGAAAAGAAAAGAGAAAAATTACTGGTTCCATAGATATTTTCGTATTTTTTGACTTAGCCTCTTTTTATGGCTATGGTTTCATATGTATGAAAAATTCGTTGACAAAGTGAAAGCAAATCTAATAAAGATCGACAGGGAATTATCTCTCTTCCATAGCAGAAATTTTAAGAGTGTATAATTCTTGTTTTTTTTTCTACAATAAGAGGCTCCCAAATGCTATTAATTGCCAGGGTTGTCCTCTTTAGTAATGTACTTTTTAGCATATGTGCTGCCTCCTTGAGTCGCCTGACCCTCCACTTTGCATCCCTGTCAATTATTTTTACCTCGTTCCACAAAGGAAAGTGTGTTTTTTTCTTTCCATGTGTGATTAGTTAGGCCCCACTTTTCGATCTTCCCTCCCCCCGTGTCACGGCTTTATGGTGTTCTTTTAGCCTTACATTTAGGGGGCGACCAGTCTCACCTTTGTATAGTTTTCCGCATGTTACAGTATTTTTGACTATAATGAGGTATAATCCCGCACAGTCGGGAGATTCTATTATAAACGATGCTGCTAGGAACTGACGAATTAATTCACGTTCTGCTACCAACCAATCAGAAACCAGAATTGCTCCATAAATATTAAACCTTTCTGTAGCAATTTCGCATATGTTTTCTTCGTGTCAACACGGGAAGAATCTTTTGCTCTGTGGATTCCAACTCGAGAACTGTCTACTGCAAACGAGTCACCTCCCAGGACTTGTGTAGTACAACGAACCATCGGAAACTATTCTGTCTACTGCAAACCAGTCACCTCCCAGGACGTGTAGGACAACGAACCATCGGAACCTGTTCTGAAACTAAACATGGGTTACACTTCTAGACCGCATTTATACACAGTTTTTTGACATGAGACTTTCTGTTTGGAGCTTTACTAGGTGTTTTTTGAGACTCTTGAATATTGTTCTGCTTGTTATATGGACTGCATAGGTTTTTAAATCTTTTCGGACAGACTTTTTATGCATGGTGTTCGAGTATTATCCTTTGGTGTTTGCTGAAGGTTTTCCGGAATCGATGTAATGCTCTCTGGGTAGTCATTTCGGTGGAAGGCTATTCTTAGGTTGTCAACTCCTCCTGGTATGTGTTGTTGTCGCTACATATTGTTTTGGCATGGTGTTATAAGCACTGGACGATTTCTTTTTACGTTATATGGATGGTGGTAAGAGGTGACTCAAGGAGGAAGAATATACTCTAAAATAAGAAAATTTACTAAGCAGAAAAAGCCTAGTGATTAATAACATTTGGGAGCCTCTAATTTTAGAAAAAAAAATGTACACTCTTAAAATTTCTGCGATGGAAGGAATGTCAATCTTTAGAGTTGCCTTCCCTTTGTCAACCATTTTTTTAAAGATACAAAACCATATCCATAAAACAGAGACTACGTCAAAGAATACGAAAATATCTACGGAGCTAATAACTTTTCTCTTTTCTTTTCCAAACAACAACCAACATGCCTGAAGACGATCAAAGGCAAATCCGACGGAAACGTTGCACAAATAACATTCCAAATAAGAACAATAGCCCGATAAATATTGCCCATTACTCCTGATCTTAAATGGAACACGTACATCAAATCTGTTGCCAAGGCCGCTGGAAAAATGGTGGGATCTTTCTATCGATCCTGTAGATATCTCACTGCTGATGCTATTCTCTATCTATATAAGAGCCAGGTACGTCCAAGGATGGAATACTGTTGCCACATCTGGGCAGGAGCTGCTAGAAAGGACTTGTCCTGCCTTGATAGAGTTCAAAATAGACTTCGTAGCCTCGTAGGAGATGTCCTTTTCTCTTCCTTGCAACCTCTATCTCACAGAAGAGATGTTGCGAGTTTGTCTCTGATGTATCGTTATTTTCATGGAAAGTGTTCGACTGAGCTTCAATCTATGGTCCCCCCTCGCCAAACTTTCACAAGAAACACTCGTCTAGCTGTAAACATTATCAATAATTCCCCCCACTCTTTATCTGTGCCTAAACCTAAACGTAGATTCCATGAACAGAGTTTCTTTCTTAGAACTGCACGCCTGTGGAATTGTCTTCCGTTTTCCTGCTTTCCGGCTGACTACAATATGGTTGTCTTTAAGTCTAACGTAAATAAGTTCTTGATGAGCCGTTCCATATAAGTTATCAAATTTACCAAATTTTCATTACTAATGATTACTATATTGTCCAATTTCTAATGTACACTCTTTAACCCTTATCCTTGAGTGGCCTCTTGGCCTTGATAATGTGGTGATGCCTATGTAAAAAAAAAATACAAGTTTTAACTTTTAAAATAGCATTGATTCAATCTTCGTCTCAACTCTCTCGATTATTTCCACTTCCGCCGCTTTACATATTAGACACAATCTGACACTTTTATTGTGTGTTCTGGTAGTAGCAAATAGTCACCCATTTAGTATTTTTTTATGTAAATCGCTCCAGACAAGGCATAAAGCCACTTGGTGAAAGGAGATATAAATCAAAACAAAAATACCACTTCACAGTCAAAAACAGCCAACGATATGTGCTCCGACCCAGAAATCAGTAATTCTTCTCCTTTATCAGAAACATCTCTCAAGAAATGCGAGGATAAAAGGAAAAAAATGAAGGAAGCAAAAGTTACGGAGCGACCAAAAATAAACCGTAGGCCCACTTTCTACTCTAACTAGACTCAATGTTGTTTAATTGCAGTAATATTAGGAAATTCGTTTTAACAACGTCACTGTGTGGCATATTGTATTATCTGTTTTCGCTTGTGATTTGCATCCTGATGCATCAAGGCGTCTATCATATTCTGCCCGAAACACATCCCTCCCATCTGGCATGATAATAACTCACCCGAAAATCAAAATTTGATTTCGCCTCAAGCATCTGATTTGGTAGATTAAAATTTCTGTAATTTGAATTTGTTATCGACGTTCTTGAAAATTGTGTCTGGATTTTATGCAAACGTGTCTATTATGCTGGAGGGATAACTGTATGGATTTTATCATTTCCTTCGCATATGTCTGCTTCTCACAGGGAAACGTTTTACAACTGGATAATACATAGCTAAAAAAAAAACATCATAATGCGGGGGAGGGGTGTTGACGAGAAATAATTCAAGTTTACAAATCTTGTCGTACTGATAACAATACCTCAATTTCAAGGACTTTTCGTTTTAACTCTTAAATTAGGAAATATAAAGCACACCAGCAAGTTTATTTAATCTCTATGCATTAAAAAGGTTAAAAAATCTTATATAAAAACTAAAAAGTATATTCATATTAGTGTTGGGACGATTAATTGGAATTGAAAAAATCGGAAATTTTTAGGGTACCGGAATCGGAATTGAACATATTTATGCTTACTTTATGATGTCAAAAACGATTTTTTTAATTGATTGTTTGTTTTTAGTTAAAACTGAATTTTTCATTGCAATTACTAATGATGAAATGATAAATATTTATTGATATTAAATATTTATTGATATTAAATATTTATTGATATGAAATATTTATTGATATCAAACCAATAGTGAAGCTAAAATTTATAGATCACGCCCCGACAAGTGTATTATTACATTTGCGAAAACATATACACATTATATGTTTTTTTTTTAAATAGTTATTTATAACTAAATATTTAGACGTTTTAAAAAAATCGGAAACGAAATCGGTAATTGTATGGGAGTCACCAATTTAGAACGGAATCAGTAATTGTATCGGAATCGGGAAATATTGGATCTTCCTATCACTAAGTCATGTGTAAAATATAATCGACTACTATCCTACCCTTTTATTTTTTCTTCTTGTTAACTATTATGACACTTGGTCTTCTTGCTTGAATGGGTTTATCTGTTTGTATATCCATGTCTAATAGAATTCTGTGACTTTCGTTTTCAAGTACTGCTGCAAGTTTGTTCTTGTACCATTTTTCAGTATTTTCAAGATGCAGTTGTCTACATAATTCCCAGTGCACTGCCTTCTCCACTTGATCGTGCTTATTCTTATATTCTTTTTGTGTTAGTTTACTACTTTCGCTTATTATGTGGTTTATTGTTTCGTCTTTGTGTCCACAGAGCCTGCATTTACTATTTCTTTTGTGCCTTGTCGATCCTTGCTTTAGTGTAGTTTGTTCTGATAGTTGTCTTGTGTGACTGTTATGAGGGATTATGAGGGATTCAGTTTCTCTGTTTAGGTTTTCTTCTTGTAGCCATCTCCAAGCGTTTTCGTTAGTCTCGTCTTTTGTCATCCTCATGAATCGTCCGTGTAGCTGTTTCTTTTCCCATATTTTTTCTCGTTTTGTTCCTCGCCTCTTTTTTCTGTCTTGTTCGTTTTTCAGTGCCTCTTGCTGCGAAAATTATTCTTTTTGTGTTCTGTATTATCACCCTTTGGGTGTAGTGCATTGTCCATGATCATGAGCTTCTTTGGTCCACTCTATAAACGGTCCGGAATATCTTACTAGTGACACTGCCCATGTGTTTATACCTTTTATTAGATTTCTACGATATAGTTTGGTTTCGAAAAGTTTTCTTGTCCTTCTGAAGTATTCTTTTCCAACCTTCTCTTTCATTTCTGTTGCTTGCACGGTGTCTGCTTCGAGTAATCCCAAATATTTGTAGCTGTCGTATCAGCTGCTGTTTGTTTGGGTAGTCCCATACTTTCCGTTGCCTCTAGTTTTTCCCTTCCCGTGAGCACTTTTCCATGCCGAATCCTATTCGGATAGCTTGGATGAAGATTCTAGTTACGTTTGTTAGCATCTCTGGTTCCTTTTGGTTTTTGCAAACAGTTTGAGGTCATCCATGTACATTAGGTGGTTCATTCTTTCATCTGTATTAGTGAATTTGTATCCAGCTTGGAACTTTCTTAGTATGTTATTAAGAGGCATCATGGCTATGATGAATAGTAGTGGTGATAGGTAATCACCCTGGAATATACCTCTTTGTATTTGAATATCAGTTATGTACCGCCCATCAGCTGTCAGCTCAAGTCTCTATGTTTTCATTGCATTTTCAATAAAATTGATAATCTTGCCTGGTATTTTGTACATTCTCATGCACTTTATTATCCATGCTTAGGGGAACTTGCCATACGCTTTCTTGTAGTCGATCCATGCCATGGTTTTGTTCATTTTTCTATCTTTTACTTTTTTCAGGATCTTTGATATTATTATTATTATTATTATTATTATTATTATTATTATTATTATTATTATTATAATTATTATTATTATTATCATTATTATTATTATCATCATTATTACTATTATCATTACTATTATTATCATTATTACTATTATTATTATCATCATTATTATTATCATTATTATTATTATTATCATTATTATTATTATTATTATTATTATTATTATTATTATTATTATTATTATTATTATTATTATTTGTCCTTTTCACATATATTTACACATTCTATTTAAATCTGCTTTTTCATTTCTTACTTTATACTTTTGTTTCCAGAGAGAAAACTTTGGAGAATCTTTTCTTAAAACTGTTGTTGGACAGAACAAACAGATTTAATGCAGCGAAGTAAGTAATGCCATTTTTTTTTCGTGATTGGTGTTTTCATTATTTTTATTTATACAAAAAATTGTCTACATATATGCACATATGTTTCAGCTACGACCTTTTTAAAGTGTGGCATCATTAGGCTACGGACGGGGAAGATTCTGAAAGACTGAATTGAGTTTTAAGCTAGAGGATTTTTTTTTCATTTTCCCTGTGATGATACTTCTTTGCCTGATTAGTAAACAAAGAAATAAATGCATCCACTCCTTAAGCAATCGTAAGTTTGCAAACAGGATACTTATATCCGAGTATCTAAATCTAGGAAAGTTGTCCATGATGAAGGAGGTTTCCCTCCGCTATGTTTCAGCAACAAGATAACTATAGTAACGACGTAAGACAAAAGTTTTACATAATACTTTCCTTCTTTTAGATAGCTTGTCTAATAAAATCTGCGAGACAATCTTGCGTCTGGATACTAAACCAGGTACTTATATGCCTGCTTAGTTAAGTGAGAGTGGTTAAATGATTACTCGTACTGCATATTTGCATATGGAATCTGTTGTGCAGGGTTCAAATCTCATCAAATCTATTGTGATAATATATACCGTCGGAGAAGAGATACACATATGAAAAAAAACAAAAAAAAAAACAACAACTAGCGTTTTATTAGCAGTATTCAATGAATAATTAATAGTGTATACTTTGTGGTTTGGCAAACGTTAATACACGTAAAACGACCAAACTGATTATTACCGGCGGGCACATTAGGTTCTACTTATATGTTTCGAAAGTTTAATTAATTTATTTTTTATTGGAAATATATAAAGGAAGATTCCAAAAGTGCGACTGTTCAGAAGAGAAGTAAAAATAATCCATGTCCAAAGACATGAAGATAAAACCAGGAATAATAACATTCACGCTGTTAAAGCATTTATATATACAGTTTCAAAACAGGAACATATGTTTATTCTGTGGTCGCCAGTTTTGATAATAACAAAGCTAGCAAAAGATAAGTATATTTTATTTAAATATCCCATCGTAAAAAAGCACTATATATATATATATATATATATATATATATATATATATATATATATATATATACATTCCAAAAAGCCAGTTAAAATAAAATGAAGGTCCAGAGAGTATCATGAAACTATCAAGAGTACAATACGTTCGTAAGGAATAAATTTTTAAATAAATAAATAAAAAGTTTATAAATAAATAAATAATTTTATAAATAAATAAATAAAAAATTTATAAATAAATAAATAATTTTATAAATAAAAATTTTATAAATAAATAAACAAAAAGTTTATAAATAAATAAATAATTTTATAAATAAATAAATAATTTTATAAATAAATAAATAAAAAAATTTATAAATAAATAAATAATTTTATAAATAAATAAATAAAAAGTTTATAAATAAATAAAAAATTTATAAATAAATAAATAATTTTATAAATAAATAATTTTATAAATAAATAAATACAATTACTAGCCATTAAAAAAAAATCAGCGTCCAGTACAGTGAAAATGTAGTTCAAATTATTTTATTTTAAGCTTTTTGAATTTCATTATATTCAAATCATTCATCAAGGTTTATATAAGAGTACTCAATAATAAATAGAGAAAGATATACTTACTTATTTATGACTACAACTTGGATGTCTTCAAGTCCAACATAAAAAAATTCCTGATAAACGGCCCCTTAAGTAAGACACTTTATCAAATCTTCATTATTAACGATTAACGCGATATTATCCCATTCATTACTATACACTCAATAACCCTTATCCCCGAGTGGCTTCCAGGCCTTGATAAGTGGTGAATACTATGTAAAAAAAACATTTTTATATCGCTATATTAGTCATGATAATCTTTCGATCAATAGTATAATAAGCTTTTAAAGTTAAAGACTATTATCGCATGAGGAGGTATTAAGTTATTTATCACTGTTGACCGAAATATAACTTTGCAGCATAAAATGTTAATATAAAGAAATAAAAAAGTATATATATATATATATATGTAGACATACATATATAAATATATATATATATATATATATATATATATATAAATCGAAGAAGGAAGTTAAGCTGGTTTACTTCCTCTGTAATCTAATGCTAAAAACAAAACAGAAATATAACTTTGCAGCATAAAATATTTATATAAAGAAATAAAAAAGTATATATATATATATATATATATATGTAGACATACATATATAAAAATAGCAATATATATATATATATATATATATATATATATATATATATATATAAATCGAAGAAGGAAGTTAAGCTGGTTTACTTCCTCTGTAATCTAATGCTAAAAACAAAACAGAAATATAACTTTGCAGCATAAAATGTTTATATAAAGAAATAAAAAAGTATATATATATGTAGACATACATATATAAAAATAGCAATATATATATATATATATATATATATATATATATATATATATATATATATATAAATCGAAGAAGGAAGATAAGCTGGTTCACTTCCTCTGTAATCTAATGCTAAAAACAAAACAGAAGTAAATTGCTACACCTGATAAATAAACGCTTCCCACTAGATAAGATCTTTAACAAAACTACATTGAAATTAAGTTAAAATTGTACTGAAAACCTGGAAAAATCTTTAAAAAAACCCACAGTAATAAAATATTGAGGAGTAATAATTCAGCTAGTGATACTAATGATAACAGTACCAATAATGATTTTAATTGTCAAAGAACTATTTAATGCCCGTAAAGAAATGAATGTTTCACATACCCAGCTAAAATATACACCGAGGAAATTCTGAAATAGAAAATTTCTATATCTAGAATGTACTTCAATAACATTTAAAAATAGATTTTATGTACATGCACTTTCAATAATGAATACAACATATCAACAGAACATCGTTACATTACAAGCATTTTATCGGAGAGAATAACACACTTATACTTAAATGGAAACAAAAGTTAGTTCATCAAATTTATACCTATGTTTTATGTCTAACCGAAATCTTTAAATAATTAATTTTAAGATCGCGAAAAAATCAGTAAATAATAAATAGAAGCTGTAAAAACCTTAAAGGATACGTATTAAATAAACTACATTAACAAGCAATTTACTAACTATTCAATTAAATGGATTTATATTACTAATACGTCATCCCTCTCCCATAATCTATTAAGATATTAATAAATAAATATATTAATAAATCGAGTGTGAGGTTGAATAATACAGTATTGGTTCAGTACAGTTTTAATAAATAGTAAACGTCGAAACTAAATAATATCAACTATCATAAACGCTCTGTTCAGTGACATCATTTTAAATTATCTTTACATATAATACATTATATCCTATAAGTATTAGCTGATCTAAAAAAAAGGGACGTAGTATACCATTAATTGAAGAAAGTGAGTGCACTAGGTTTTATGTTCATGTCTTTACTATACATACAATATCATGATAGTAAACTATAAAATAATATTGACTAACATGTATAAAGTATAATGATGATATACACCTCTAAAGATTATATAGATTACTAGCTGTACCCTGCCACGCGTTGCTGTGGCTCAATTTGGTGTAATGGAAAAGTCTAATAAAAAGAGAAAATGCATGTTTTTATATTCTTAGTACAGCAATTCACTCCAAAAGGTAAAAAAAGGCGAAAATGTAAAAAAATGGTACTCTTGCAGAATTGGATCCGGATCCTCGGGAGTTTCCGTCCAGCATGGCTTGGACTCAACCAACAATTAGTGGATTAAGCCGAACGTTGCTAAAATGTTGAAACGATAAATCTAGTTTTTGTTTTGTTTTTTTTTTGTTTGAAAAAAAAAATGTGAGTTTTTAATTAGTATTTGGGTGAGGGGGGCGTTACAATACACAGATTCGAAAAAGTTGTCCCAAAACAAATAAATGAAAGCAAATGGAAGGTAAGTTACGTTTCTACCTAATTGGATGATTTTTTTGTGTTTTTATTCAATGTAAAATGTTTAAGCAGCTCTAAAAACACAGTGTTTATCGATATATTTGAAAAAGACAAATTTCACCTTTTCGTTGTAATAACTATAAATAATAAATCGAGTTTCTTTAATAATAAATTGTTAGTTGAAAGCACAGAATAGTTACAACCCCCCCTCTCGAATAGTCCCGTAAGGGGAGTGAGGTAAAGTAAAGAATAAGCGAAGAAGTAACCCTGTTTTAATACAAAAATATAAATAAAAATGAAAAAAAAAAAACGATGGTAAATTTTTTTTAGCAACTACGATTCCAAACCGATGTTTCTTCGTACTGTCCCTTGTAAACAAATCCCCAACGGTGTAAGTGGTATCGGGGGTAGGAGGTATATAATAGGGGGAAAAGACTTTACAACTTCCATAGATTATAACCGATTTTTGCTCTCACCAGAAAAAATATAGGAATCCACGATTATCGAGGAAGTGTAGAGGTAATAGGCCTATAACACATCTCAGATAATGTGCTGCAGTTTGTGCATATTTCATTTGCATGAAATGTCTTGATTTTTAATCCTATTAAGGTTAAAATTAGAAGGGAAAAATGAGTTCATTATATACATATATATATATATAGGGATTACAAACGGTGATTATGATAGAGTCGCACCTCTAGATATTGATGGATGTCTGTATATAACATAAAATTATGTATATGGGTTGGCATTTATATAGATTTAGTTACACACACACACACACACACACACACACACACACACACACATATATATATATATATATATATATACATATGCAGTGCCGCCAAAAAGAAAGTCCGCACTTGACATTATTTCAAAAACCGCAAATTTAAGCTAAATTGATAACTGTTTAAACCACCTATACCTCATTTGATTCGCCTTTTATTCATTTATAATTTTATCTGTTCGTATTTGACTTTTAATTTAGAGATAGAATA
Organism: Euprymna scolopes; assembly: GCF_053919585.1. Taxonomy (NCBI): domain Eukaryota; kingdom Metazoa; phylum Mollusca; class Cephalopoda; order Sepiida; family Sepiolidae; genus Euprymna; species Euprymna scolopes. The sequence goes on along the minus strand of NC_136495.1, from coordinate 35,057,686 downwards.
ATTGATAAATACTATAGAAATGAATAAATAATTGTTGTAGATAAATTACGAATAGTAATATATTAAAAGCCCCAAAACAATAAATACATAAAGTAAAAAATGTAATCTAATAAAAACTATAATATATATATATTATTTACTATAACAATTATTAAATACGTACAGATACTTGTGCTTCATCCTTTCAGGAATCTTGAGTGCAGGGTGGGTGTCACGTTTAACACCAGTCGATAGTTTTGAACCTGGCGACAGAAGCCATCTCTGGCTTCATTAACAAGGACATATTCATCCAGCTACCGTTAATGCGTGTGTGTAGGAACGTGTATATGAGAATATAACTTTGTTGTGATACATGTACGTGTATAAGTGGCTCCATGGAAAGGTTTACATATTTTCATAAACTTATTTATATTTGACCATATATATATATATATATATATATATATATATATATATATATATATATATATATATATATATATATATATATATATATATGAAACAATAAGAGTGTAAAATGATGTCACAAAAAACTAAATATTAGTGAATATAGAATCGTTTATTTATTTAAGATAAGTATACAGCATTTAGTTGGCGGATAGAGAGGACTCTTTATACCAAGGTATTTCGAAGCCTAATGCTTCTCATCAGAAGAGTAGAGAAGATGCTAGGTAACATAATGAGGATGCGACGTCTAGCATGGGATTCATCAGGAACGAAATGAATCAAAGAAAATATTGATGTTTTTAGGGGGATTTATATGGAATTCTAAGATAAAGGAGGAGCGTATTATATAAAGTGTAATGTAAAAAGTTGTATAGGGGTTCTATTATACTCTTAAATAATGTAGGTAGTTTATGTTTTAAGACTCAAGCACAGATATAGAGGTGGGTGGTGATACTATTTCATTACAGTTTTTTTTATCGATAGATGCAACTGAGATGACAACAGCACATTAAGACGGTGTATAATTTCAGGCGAAATATTATGGTGATGAATTAAGTAGGATTGAACCAAAGTAACGGTTATCCCAGCATTACTTATTAGAAGACTATGGTAGTTGTAAATCTATAATAATAAATTTCAAAAGATGATATATATTAGATAATATGCAGTAATAATCCTAGGGTTGCCCTGTTATTAGGTGTACAGGGTGGAGGGTTGAATTGTCAGGCGGAGGCATAAATATAGGGGAGCAAAGTTGATGGAGGTAGATAAAGGGACAAAAATAATTAGGATGTGGACGAATGACGTGGTGGGATAAGAGGGGAAATATATACCAATAGTAGCAGTAATAATAATAATAATAATAATAATAATAATAATAATAATAATAATAATAATAATAATAATAATAAATAGATAAATAAAACCAAGGGACAAATAAATAAAGGAATACAAAATAGAAAAATAAAAATGAATAGTAAAATAAAATGAAAAAATAAAAATTAAACAGAAATGTAGCTAAATGGGGGGGGCAGAGATGAAGAACTAGCGTACAAAAGTGAAGCACAAAGGTATAATGTATGTATGGGTTTAGCCAGCAGAGCAGAGAGTTTGGTAAACAATATTCCGGAAGATACAAGTATGTCAGGAGACTGTCGGCAGATGTTAATATTATAGTCCTGAATTTCCTAGATGCATGGTCCAGTTACATAAGTCATTTATGAACAACATACTACATTTAGGCTTGTGTTTAACGAGAAATGAGTGGAGTTCAGTGAAGAGCGTTATTAATGGCAATGAGACAGATTTGCAAATTCAAAGTGAGAGCTCGTCTTATCAAGAGATATGGAGTGAGGGGACAATACCCCATTCCTAAAATAAAAAAAAAACGATGAAAAGATTGGGCATTCGGTTAGTTCCAAGGTTGGGGTTAGTGTTTCAGCGTTTGTGATGTGTTTTCCTTATTATATGATGCCATGGTTTGGTGTTGATGAATTGTATTCTTTATTCGTCATTGGCGTACGGGAAAACGATATGTTTGACGTAGCAAAATCCAGGCGGGGTGAAAAATCAGGTCGAATTAAGCCGCTCAAAATGAGTTCAGATGCTTTTAACGGGAATGAAGGCCAGTGTCTGGTGAGTAGTAGAGACGAACTAAATGGGTGGAAGCGAGGTTGAGGGTATAATCTAGGTTGCATGAGGAAGTGAGTTGATGGACCTTAATGGATAGTAAGTGAATTTTAGACAGGAGATGTTGGGTATGGGGGTATGTGTGTGAGGGGGAGTTAGATGGAGATAGAAGTCAGTTGCGATTGTCGCTGAAGATTTTAGTGAATTTAAATTTAAAATGAAGGAGTATTATCCGTCTGCTAAGGGGGAAGGATATGTAAGGGGGGTGTTAAGTTTCTGCATGGTTAGCCTTAGAGGCAATAGATATTATTCCTTGTCTGGCGGTGTTTATTCGGAATTTTCTTTTGTGTCTGCAACTGCAAATTATCTGAGGTTTAGAGTTGAGAATATTTAATTTATTCGGTACCGTTATAATTTCGGTCGCCTATGCGTTGCAAAGCAGGCAGTATTCAGAGCCTGGACTGTATTACTTAGGGTTTCTCTAAATCTGCTTTCTATTCCCTTTGCCTGTTGCTAATGCTTAGACCCCCTTTCTCATTTTCTCCTCTTGGGTTTAAAGTATATCTAAAAAAAAAACGTTTTGTATAAAATGAATGAGCCTTATATATTTGGTTTTAGAATTGATTTTTTTAAGTCTGATGAAATGGTTCCTCTGAATATAGGTGCTATTGAAACATATATGCATATATGTAACTAGTAATGTTTGTATGAATAAACATATTATAAACATGTTTTTTTTTTATCAAGCATTATTTGATAAACACAGGAGTTTCAATGAATTTACATCTAGGAAACTAAAGTATACAAGCATTAGTTTATAATGCTTAATTAAAACTAATTAAATGAAAATAACAGAAATCTGTTCAAACGTAGGAAGATAATTAAAATATTTATACATATAATTAAAGAAGATTTATAGCTAAGCAATGTTTAGGTCTAATTAACCAACGGTTATTAGCGCATACAAATCAATAAATCAATAGTTTCGTATAAAAATATACATAAATACATACATTAGAGATTTGGTCGTTATCAATATTATCTAAGTAAATAAATATAGACTAATTATAAATAATAAATTAATAAGATATTAAATAAAATATTTGATGTTAATGTGCATCAATAAAAATACAATTTATTGATACGTAAATTTTATGTTCATGACTCTGCATTAAAATTAAAACATGATGTAACAAATTTAAAAATATTTGCAACTTCTCTTCCAATTTTCAGATTTTGCACTCATGCTCACATTCCTTTATTTTCTTTTAAAGTTGATAAGTTCTTTTGCTTTTGATGAGTTAAGGACAGAATAAATTAAAAAAAATTGTCATAATAATTACATGAATGATTCTGCGCTACGAAACAGGTACTGTCAAGAATCGTGCGTTTCAACGTACTTAAAGAAATGAATCATAACATGGTCAACATCTGGAAATTTTGAATATAGTCTTTTGTCATATATATATATATATATATATATATATATATATATAAGTTTAGTGGTTATATTTAAATTCTGAAAAAAATACATATAGACACATATATTCGAATTAAGAATTTATTGTTTGACAAAAGGAATATATAGAAGGGGTTATGTTGATTTCCTTAATCCATGGATTTTCAATAAAGGTTATATCATCAGAGGAAATGAAATGTGGTTACAGTGTTCTGGGTGTAGGATTTGTGTTTTGATTTTATACAGTTTGTTGGAGCGCATATCAAAATGGTATGCCTTCCATCTAATATTAACGAGGAATTTATTGATAGCCTGTGTAAGCTTGTGAATGAAGGATGAATTAGAGGGAATGGGGATATTTTTAGCAGAGAGGGGTATATATTCTTTGTCAAACATTTTTGGTAAGGCTAGAAAAACTCGAATCCCCATTCCCTCTAATTCATCCTTCATCGACTACTATAGTCTACTTATTTAAAACTGTTAACTTCTGAAATACCGATATTATTGTGTACATATTGTTTGCATAGTAACATAATTATGATTAGGTAAATTTGGTTCCTTTTATGTGATATAGGAATCGAGAGTATTTTGCCACTCAGTTTCCGATCTTGCCCGATTTTTTTTTTATTTGTAATGCAAATCAATTAAAAATGTATTTTCGATTTTATTTATTTATTTATTTATATTGTTATGAGTGTAAAATATATAATGTATAAAGCTATTTAAAAATAAATAAAATAAGAAAGAAGACGATCCCTCAAATTATCGAATTAAAAAAGCTCTTTTTATTTATTTATCTACGCATGCGCAGAATGTTTGAAACCGGAAGTCGTAAGCCGGAACTTGTAAATCGAAAGCGGATGGACGGTTTCAACGCAAAAGCAAGACGATCTGAGGTTTACACACGCACACACACACACACACACACACACACACACACACACACACACACACACACATATATATACACTTGTTTTCTTTTTCTTATGATGGAAATGTTTCTTTTCCTGAATGTTTTATTGTTAAAGCGTAAAGAAAGGCTTTTCTTCTAAAGATTTTCAAACGACATATTGTTTGAATTTGTCCAAATGGTCTTGAAACAATTGTAACCAACAATGACTTACATTTTTGTTGCTATCAACACATTTTTGAAGTTGTTGAAGTCTTGGTTTTTCGTTAAAGCAGTATATATATATATATATATATATATATATATATATATATATATTGTTAAAACAGTATATATATATATATATATATATATATATATATATATATATATATATATATATAATGAAAATTACAATTACCAAAATGATCCAAGATGGTAAAATTAAAGTAAATTATAAATATTAAATAATTAATATTTATAAAATTATCTCAGCCAGATATAAAAGCTCGATAAAACCAAATAGGAAATAGAGCTTATAATATGAGCAAACAGTTAATAAAATATGTTAAAAAACACTTTTAAATGAGTTAAAAACATATTTAATCTGAAAAGGAAACACTAGATAAATGGATAGTCCTTAATCTACGGAGTTTCGAAGAAATACTCTCCTTCTCATCAGAGGGTAGGAATTAGCAAAATGCGGGATCAGATTTTGCATGCAGAAGTATTTGATGAAACAACAAGTAAATCGAAGATCTTACTTGAAAACAAAAAAAGTGAAGCAGAGGGAATATGGTAAAGAAAAAGGTGATTACACACGAATGGATAGTCTGGTGGAAGATAAAAAATCCAGTGATGGTAAAATCCAAATTTAAAACTTCAAGAAAGTTAAAAGAATTGTCATTTGTACAAGTAAAATCCAAGGAAATCCCGTAAATGGAAGAAGATGGTCCATAATAATCCAAAGGCAGAAATCCATGGAATAATTCACAAAATTCATTTTTGTGTGTGTGAAAAGATAATTGGGCCATGTTAATGTGAAATAAGTATATTAATATTCCATGTGTCTCTGCGTGTTTATTCTTATGTGTGTGTCTGTACGCATGTTTTCATAGATACATAAAAGTTGATACAAAACTGTAAACCTAATCTTTTCCTTTTCATATACACTCTCCTTTACTCTTATCTTCCATATCTATGTATATATCTATTTATCTATTTGCACAGTAAGCGTTCCTGTGCAATTGAGGCGACCGGCGAATGTCGTTCGGAAGAGGCAGCTGACGTGGCCGATAAGTACCATTTCCTTTTGAGTCCAAAAAGCCCTGGTCGGAAGCGCAGTATATTTTCCTGAACGACGGAGGAAAAACCATGAAACGGAGATCATCTTTTCGTGGAATCTATTAACGACTATTTACAATAAAGGTGAGCCAAGTAAAATGTAGCGCGTCACTTCCGAATCGGATTTAATTGTAGCCATTTGGATTTGCTGTGAAATCTCGCTTTTTGTCATTCTTGTTCGTGATTTCAATCATTTCGTGTTATCTTTGTATTCTTTGCTTTTAGAAGGTTATGTTGACACACACACATACAAACACACACACATACAAACATACACACATACAAACACACACATACAAACACACGCACACATATATACACACACATACAAACACGCACATACAAACACACACACAAACACACACACATAAACATACACACATATAAACATACATACAAACACACATATACAAACACACACACATACACACACAGACACATACAAATACACGCACACATAATACAAACACACACATACAAACACACAGACACATACAAACGTACACACACATACAAAAAATACACACATGCAAGCACACACATATACACATACAAACACACACATACAAACACACATAGACACACACACAAACACACGCACGTATACATACAAACACATACGCATACAAACACACACATACAAACACACACACATACAAACATACACAACCACATACAAACACGCGCACACACAAACACAGAGACACGTACAAACGCATACGCACATACAAACAACACAAACACATACAAACACACGCATATACACATACAAACACACGCACACACATACACATCTTGCGTTATCTCCTGAGCCTTTTGCATTTTCTGTTAAGTCTTATTGTAAATTGTTTGGATAAAATCTTGCTGTAAAATCTCTTTTATAAAATCATTGTATCCCTTTGTTAAATTTTGCTGCGCTACTTGGACGTAACGGCTACTGTTTTGGGCTCATATCTACAGGGACACTATGTAGGGAGTTGAGCAGAGAGATGCATGTTCACATTACGCTTAAACTTCTGCATATCACTACAGTTAGGAAAGCAGAAAACGTGCAGGAAATTTTAAGGTCTTGCAGTTTGAGTGAAGAAACCATTCGAGTTGAATGGCTTTCGTCATGTATGGATCTCTACAATGTAGGGGTGGGATTTTGCTGGTCAGTTGAGAGTAAGGGGCAAAAGTTCTATGCGTTTTTCAGAGCACATTTAATATAATATTTATAAAATAGGCACTGGAATTCAACACTGCGGCGATGTGACAGGTACTGGATTTTCGTAGCTAGTGCGGTACCTTTTAGGTTTGAGACTCTTTTCTGGACCCTCTCTAAGAGCGAGAGACTAGTGGTAGTTCACCAGCTTAGCAATAATACTACGCGCATGAGCAAATGGTGGCTTTATAGAAGTATAGGATACTCTCAGATATGAGTAGCTTTCTAGCATGGTAGAGAGAGCCCACCTGCTTTGCAGAAACCTTGGCAATGCCTTTAATGTATGTGTTTCAATTCCTGTCGCATGGGAATATTAAGCCAAGCAGTTTGAACAAAGAGCTTTCAGATAGCGTATTGTTAGTCGTCAGTAGGGCTATGACAACATCATATTCGTTTCATTGTTTTGACTCTCGAGTATATATCCGACACAGAAACAGTTAATAAACTGAGAACCACATCACTCTATATAAAAGCATATGATATCAATGGATACACACTCGAGTCAAAACAATGAAAAGAATATGCTGTTGTCCTAGCCCTAATCATCAGATTTTAGATTGTATTTTTTAAATTCACCAGTTGTGGCAATCAGACTTTAGTAAGCTGTATTACAATTCCTATTGTAGCTGTTCATTTGAATCTGAAATCATAAAAAATAGTCAATCATCTCATAAGATGTTTAGCAATAATATACTGAATTTTCAAGTGTTTATGACACTTTTAAATACCTGTACAAAAAAGTCTGGAACCTTGTACGTACATTAGGGACGTTTTTACGTTGTAGGGACATTTCCAAAGTAGAACCTAAATTGCTATATATGTACTTCTGTGTAGCACTTACAGCATCGCATTCTTATTTGGTTAAATTTTATTTGAATAAAACCAGTTGCAACAATCGTTACCAATCCCCACAATGTTGTCTCGCCGTCGACCTAACAAACTCATTAACACTTATACTTCTGTGTCTTTTTGGCCTTAATTAGCGATGGTTTATAAGTCAAAGAAAATTTCACTTCTGAATTTTGCTGATTCTGAATTTTGCTGATTCTGAATTTTGCTGATTCTTGTTTCACTTTACTTTAATTAATTTGGTTTTATCATAAAATGTTTTGTGTGCATGCATCCATGCTTTAATATGAAATTGTTTGCAAATCCGTTGGTTTTGGAACCCCCCCCCCCAAATCATTATCATTCTGAGCTAAAAATACTTTTAAATAAATAATACGAATATCTTCTTTACTAAACTCGTTTCCAAATAATGTATATATTCCCCGTCAACTTACCTTAACGATAATTCACAAGGGAACACTCAATATGTTGCATTTAAAGAAAAACTTGTTTTTAGTCAATTTAAGTGTACTGAGTTCAAATCTGAAGTTAGTTTTATTCTGCAAGCTACAGATTTTATGCAATCTTTGATTTTTATTAAAAAAGAAAAAAAAACGAGCATTATTATAGGATATTGCAATGTCAGCCACAAAACAGTATATTTAACAAGGCAAAAGAAATAGAACAATAAAATGTGATTTTAGATTAAAGTACACCATTGTTAGAAGTGGCATATGTTTTTTCTGGAAAAGTTTCTCAGAAAACAGTCTTTATCGCAACGTGAGATAAGCGTCATTCACAACGTTCTTCAGATAAGAGTCAATCACATCTAATAACGTTTATCACTTTCTGTCTGAACAGTATTTTAGTCAGGCAGGAATTTGCGTTTGTAACTTTTGCGTTTGTACACTTCATCTGGACAATCCCGTTTAATACTCCAGCAGTAGTCGGCCATCATACTTTTGTCCCAGCGACCTTGGTAGCGTTCTTCCATGATCTTTAGGTCTTGGTGGAACCGCTCTCCTTGTTCGTCACTCACAGCCCCCAGGTTTTCAGGGAACTGGTCAAGATGGCTGTTCAAAAAATGAAGCTTGATGCTCATGTTGCACTTAAGAGCACGAATAACGAGGAGCATTCTGTTCACAAGTTCATTGTAGTTCTCTGCCTTGTTGTTTCCAAGGAAGTTCTGAATGACTGCCACAAAGGATAACCATGCTGCCTTCTCCAAGGCGGTCATCTTGGCAACAAACTGATCATCACGAATGAGGTTTCGAATCTGTGGGCCATCAAACACACCTGCTTTGATCTTCTCGAACGACAACCCTGGTTTAGCTGTGATGATGTGTTGGAAACATTCACCTTCGGTATCCAGTGCCTTGACAAATTGTTTCATCAAACCTAATTTGATGTGCAGAGGAGGAAAGATGATCCTATCTCTGTTAACAATTGGGTCAGGTGTGATATTTGGCATGCCTGCTTCAAGGGTTTCGCGACCAGGCCAGTCCTTCTGGACCCAGTTTCTGTCTCGTGCTCGACTGTCCCACATGCAGAGGTAATATGGAAACTTGGTGAAACCTTTCTGTTGACCAAGAAGGAAGTTTACCATTTTCAAGTCTACACAAATGATCCAGTTGAGCTCACGATATTTTAAGAAGTCCATGACCATTCTGATGTCATCATAGTCTTCCCGCAGATGAACTGAATGACCGACAGGCACTGCCCCGTAAACATTGCCATTATGCAAAAGAACACACTTGAGACTGCGCTTAGAACTGTCTAAAAAGAGCCGCCATTCAGTTGGAGCATAGTGAGGAACATCCAGTTCTTTGAGAAGACCTGGGATATCATGGCAGTAAAGAAACTGTCTTCTGAAAAGAAGGTCACAAAAACCTGGTCACGCTTTCTGTAATATGATACTTTAACAGTGTGATCAACAAGATTTTTGCCTTGTAATCTTGATGCCAAAAGCTCAGCTACTTTCTTTGAAAGACCTAAATCCCGAACTAAGTCATTCAGTTCAGTCTGGTGAAGGGGCTTGGGGACTGGGGGAGATTCAGTGTCTGAAGAACATTCCTCGGGTTGTTCCCACTCAGTTTCTGGTAATTCATTGTTACAACTGTCTTCCTCGTCCGTGTCATATCGTTTAATGAAGGCAAACCTTTGAAAACTGGAACAGGAACTTCTTCAGAGTGCGGAGCAGGCCGAATAGCTGAGGAAATGTTCGGATGTACGATCTTATGTCTGTTTTTCTTGCCCACACCCGCTGTTTACCATGCAGAAGTAGCAATCAGTTACATGGTGTGTGGGTTCTCGCCAAATCATTGGAACTCCAAATGCAGACCATTGCGTTTTCCTTTGGTCCAGCTTCGGAGCATTTCCTCACAATTGTGGCACACAACATGAGGAGCCCATTGCTTGTCTTGGTCACCAAGATGAACTTCAAAATAATCCTTGTAGGCTCGCTTCACAAACAAGGATATGTTACGTCTCTGATGATGGAGTGTGTAGCAACCACAGATATAACAGAAGGCATCAGGCTTGTTTCTACAGTGATGTCTCGATGAGGAAGCCATGTTTGATCTGGAAAAAAGAAGGCAGATAAAAATATTAGAATCTATCTATGTATATAATCTCAAAATGCTTAGATTTGGGTTACGTACGTTAATATTTAGACTATTTCATCTATCTCAAATTGCATGAAAACTAGAGCTTATGGAGAAAAACTAATTTCAGATTTGAAATCAGCGCCTAAAAATCCTGCAGAATCAGTTAAAAAATCAAATGCAACAGAAAGTTAAAAAAATAGTGCTCCCCAGTGAGCGAAATATTTTTCAAATTATAAAACGAATGTCGATTTTTGTAAATATATTTATTTAAAATACAAGATATGAACCCCCCCCCCAGATATTACGCTTTATTCTTTGCCATAATCACGTTGAGACCTCCGTTTCCAGCAGATCACCTCAGTTAAGTATCGATTAGCTTAACCAATATTAAAGTGGGTGATCATTTGTCAATACCGTGTACTGCACGTGCTCTCCGCTTATCTCAGCATTGTTTCCAGTTGTCTTGGACTTCTCGCCGCTGGAATCAAACATTGTCGACTCAGGAGAGGAATGGTTAAAGATTGTGCAAGATTTGCTTCACAATTCAGCGCGACCATCCATAATTACTTCAGGATAATCGGATGGTCCCCGTCATCCCAACGAACTAGCATCCTATCATATTAAAAAGTATACTGCTTTAGTCGACGGAGCAACTTAATTTGATTTTGAAACTATTCATTTTAAAATGGGTAAAGTCGACTTTGTTTTTTCCCTTAGCGACATCAGATTACTTACACTAGGTAACAAAAAAATGTGTTTTGAAAATCGTCCTGGGTTTTACAGCTGAATTAGACTAATTTTGATGCTCTGAGTCCGAAAATGACCTTGGTTTTGCTCAATCAGGTCAGGGTTTTTTGCTACAGTATTAAAAAAAAAAATCGATTTTTCGTAAAAAAAAAAAAAAAAAAAAAAAAATTTCTGCGGATCATCAGCTGAGAAACCCCTGACAATTTTTTCCGTTTTCCTCAAGAAATAAAAGTCAACGTATCCAAATTCATTCAGTTTTATTTAGTCCATCAAATTTGATAAGCATAATTATCATAATATTAGTATAAGTATGAGCGTTACATGGCACAAAAGTTCAGAATTCAAGGCATAAATCAGCGTTTCTTCGATTCCCGTGTGTGAACAGCTGCTTGGTTGTCTCTCTTCAGAGACCAGCAGTAGTCCACCATCATGACTGCGACCCACCTTCCCTGGTACCTCTCCTCTATTTGGCGCATGTCCTGATGGAACCTTTCTCCCTGCTCGTCGCTCATCGCTCCAAGGTTTTCAGGAAACTTCTCCATGTGTGAGAACAGGAAGTGCATCTTTATACTCATCAAACACCCGAGTTTTTGAAAGGCCTCTATCATGCTGCTGATGAGTCTGGCGTGGTTTGCTGCCTTCGTGTTTCCCAGGAAGTTGTTCACCACCTGCACAGACGATTTCCACGCGGCGCACTCTAGGGTGTTCATAGAGTTTTGGAACTGTGTCCTTTATGAGCTGTCGTATCTGTAGGCCATCGAAAATGCCGGCCTTCAGCTTCTCAATGGTCAGTTGAGGAAAGGCTCGGCACAGGTAGTTGAAGCACCTCCCACCCTTGTCGAGAGCGCGCATGAACTGTTTCACTAACCCAAGCTTCATGTGTAGCGGCGGGATAAATATCTTCTCCCGGTCAACAAGAGGTTCGTTTATGATGTTTCTCGCCCCAGGTACTAACTGCTCTCGCGCCGTCCACTCTTTCTTTACATAATGTTGGGCTCTGTCTCGACTGTCCCACATACATATAAAGCATGGGTACTTCGTGAACCCGGACTGCTGACCAAATAGAAAGTTCACCATCTTTAAGTCGACGCAGATGATCCATTTGTGGCTGCTCATATTGGATTTTGTCGAGCACGTACTTCACTGCTTCATATTTCTTTTTGAGAGTTGTGGCGTGCGCAAGAGGGATTGAGGCGAACTGGTTCCCGTTGTGGAGGAGCACACACTTCAAAGAGCGCTTGCAGCTGTCAATGAAGAGTCGCCAATCTCTCGGATCGTATTGAGGAGCGCCGGCGATATCTCGGCAGTACACGAGATCTTCGTCCTGGCAGAAGTAGCCCATGTAGTCTTCATGCCTTCTACGAAAGAAATTGATACGCGCGTCCTTGCCAAGTAGATTTTTCTCTTTGAGTCTGGAGGGCAACAGCTCGGAGGAAGTCTTCGACAAGCTGAGATCTCGAACCAGATCATTAAGCTCACATTGTGAAAAGAGCTGCGGACCATCTTGTGCTTCATACTCGAACGCTTCTGTATATCCTTACTCGTCTGTAGTGGTGACCTCGTCGCCGCTGTCGGGAAGCTGTGTGAACGCTGGTCTAGGAATTTCTTCGCAGAAAAGATGCAGCTGAGTGTCAGACAATGTAATTTAGAATCAATTTTATTGGCTAAGGGTTAATTAAGTAAATTTTGAATTACATTTTATTTATATATTCTTATGGAGTAATGGTGAGACAGGTATTGATTTGATCGGCTAATTGCAGAATTCCCTTTATTGTTCTAAAACCCGATGAATTCGAAAAAGGAAAATAAACAAATATAAGCCGAATTCCCCGTTTACTGCTCTTTAAATACGCTCATACTGAAACATAGACAGTTAATAAATTAGTACTAGGATTTATAGCTACTGAATATGCCATAATTGTACTATTTTCTCAGAGAACTCGCATAATAAAACCGGCGTGCATCAACTTCCACGTCTAAACATACACTGAGCCAACAATGAGTTAATTTAAGGCAAAGGCAATGAATGTTAAGGTAATGAGAATATGAGAGAGAATCTAAGAGGCAATATTGTCACTACGGAGTCCTTGGGAAGAATGACCTAAATTTGCTAAAGTATAACCCTCGTTAGCCTAAATTCACACAAAAATATATTAAATATTAAATAAATTCTATACATATTTATACATTATCAATGGACCTGAGGTAATCTCGTCAGCATCAGACAAAGCCAAACTCTTTGTCAAGAACTTTGCAGCAAATTCTACCCTTTGCGACCAAGACCGCCAACCCCCAATATTTCCTCCTGTATCAGAAAACACGCTATGTGATATGCGTATATCTGTACGTGATGTTGCGAAGCTAATCAAAAACCTTGATTCGAGTAAAGCAACTGGCCCTGATGGTATTCCAATTATAGTACTCAAAAAACTTCAAACTGAATTAGCGTCCATACTTACAAAACTGTTTAAACGTTGTCTCAAGGAGAATAGTTTCCCATCTCCCTGGAAAATCTCATCAGTATGCCCTGTATTTAAGAATTCAGCTGATCGCTCATCCCCCTCTCAGTACAAGCCAATAAGTCTCCTGTGCGTCATGAGTAAGTTGCTAGAATCTGTGTTAAATACAGAAGTAATCAACCATCTCAACAAAAATAACCTTCTTAGTGACACTCAATATGGTTTCCGTTCTGCTAGATCTACAGCAGATGTCCTTACAGTTATATCGCATAGGATTAGCAAATCTCTCGACGGTGGCAATCTTTCTAGGGCAATTGCTATTGACATATCTAAAGCCTTTGATAGGGTATGGCATAAAGGTTTACTTCATAAGATCGCTAGCTATGGTATAGCTGGAAAAGTCTTCTCAATTATTAAATCATTTCTTTCTGATAGGTTCATAAGAGTAGTAGTTGAGGGGCAAAAATCAGAAGCTCACAGTATTAATGCCGGTGTCCCTCAGGGATCCATCCTGGGCCCAACTCTTTTCCTGATCTACATTAATGATCTTCCAAATCACATCCTTACATCATTTGTAGACATTTATGGTGACGACACTACCATTTATGGTACCACATCTAAGACAGTAAACGACCAAGTTCTCTCCAATTCTCTCTCCTCTGATCTTGAGCACGTAGTACAATGGGGAAAGGAGTGGCTGGTTACTTTTAATGCATCTAAAACCAAGCTTCTCTCTTTACATCATCAACATTCTAATCCACATTTGTCATCAATTGAAATGAATGGCTCTCGTCTTCAGGAGGCCTCAAGTTTTGACAAGCTTCTGGGCTTGACCATTACTCCTGATCTTAAATGGAACACGTATATCAAATCTGTTGCCAAGGCCGCTGGAAAAATGGTGGGATCTTTCTATCGATCTGGTAGATATCTCACTGCTGATGTTATTCTCTATCTATATAAGAGCCAGGTACGTCCAAGGATGGAATACTGTTGCCACATCTGGGCAGGAGCTGCTAGAAAGGACTTGGCCTGCCTTGATAGAGTTCAAAATAGACTTCGTAGCCTCGTAGGAGATGTCCTTTTCTCCTCCTTGCAACCTCTGTCTCACAGAAGAGATGTTGCGAGTTTGTCTCTGATGTATCGTTATTTTCATGGAAAGTGTTCAACTGAGCTCCAATCTATGGTCCCCCCTCGCCAAACTTTCACAAGAAACACTCGTCTAGCTGTAAACACTATCAATAATTTCCCCCACTCTTTATCTGTGCCTAAACCTAAACGTAGATTCCATGAACAGAGCTTCTTTCTTAGAACTGCACGCCTGTGGAATTGTCTTCCGTTTTCCTGCTTTCCGGCTGACTACAATATGGTTGTGTTCAAGTCTAAAGTAAATAAGTTCTTGATGAGCCGTTCCATATAAGTTATCAAATTTACCAAATTTTCATTACTAATGATTACTATATTGTCCAATTTCTACTGTACACTCTTTAACCCTTATCCTTGAGTGGCCTCTGGGCCTTGATAATGTGGTGACGCCTATGTAAAAAAAAATACACATAAATTTATGATAAACACAAATATATTAATTATTCATAATATTATTCGTGTCTGTGCATTGTAATTCGATATATTCTTCAAGAAAAATATGATTGAACTCAAACCCCCTGATATTAGCATATGTATAGCTCGTCAGATAGGCCTATGGTTGTATCTAAAAAAGTTGACCTGATAGAGCAAAATCAATGTGATATTCGGACTCAGAACACCCAAATTAGTCTAAATCAGCTGAGAAACTCCTGACGTTTTTTTTTGGCTGTTACCCAGTGTTATCAACCACTATCTCATTTTTATGTGGATGAAAAGTGATAACGTACGAAGAAGATGAAAAGTTTTAACGTATTATTATATAGGCTAGCGAGATAATATTCTTGAAACATATCCTTGACTTTTTTTCTTTTACTTCCATTTGCAGATTTGCAGCTACGAAGTTTAAGTGTTTTCCTGTTCAGTTTTTTGCCCGGATATTTTAAAATGAGGGTGTTGTGACTTCTACGTATGGCTTCAATAGAACCTTTCATCTTCTTTATTTTATTTTTTTTTTGTTTGTGTTTTTTTTTAAACAACAAGAACGTTTTCGCCGCCGCTGTTTCCTCTGCCATCGATCATCATTTATTAACAGAAAAATAATGAGAGATACCAGAAGAATATCCAAGGGTTAACCGGCCAAAATGCTACTTTGATTAAAGAAAAAAAAAAAAGAAAAAAAAAACTGAACAAAAATGAAACTGAATAAATAAATAAATAAATAAAAATTGGAGAAATTTAGTTCGAATTGATCAATATATAATTGCATTTTTGCTTTTGTCTATCATACATTTTTTTTTATTATATGATAATTGTTTGTTGAATCTTGCTTGTATCAACCTCTTCCTTCTTTTGGTGGCGATGTGGCATTGTGTCAGCAGACAGACTCTATGACTCAAAGAGAGCTCTTTTGGGATTATACGGGAAAACTCTTTACTAATTAATTAGTAATTAGTTAATCATATTATTAGAAAACAAAATTGAAAAAAATCTGATTTAAGAAGGGGAGGGCTCACTTTCTCGTTATAATGTTCTAATCACGTGATAAAGAAATGGACAGTAAATTAGTTAGCAATGAGGTAGAACGTTATAACGAGAAAATGAACCCCCTCCTTAAATATGATTTTAGATTATTTTCAAAATTTTAAATATGATTTTAGATTTATTTTCAAAATTTTAGTAATTAGTTAATTAAACTATTACCCACCTTGGAATTGGATTAATTCGTTATTTATTATTTAACATTAGCAGTGCGGCTCGGCGTCACCTGGGATCCTTATTTCCGTGAATTACGTAGATTACAGAAAGAAAACAAAATGAAAATAAACAATCTTCTTTTTATTGAAATCGCTCCAGAAATTGCAAGAAGCCACTTGATGTAAGGAGCTAAAGTTAAAAGCCAGTCACCTATAAGTGTGATGTGGATAGATTTCGACAAAGAAAAAATAAAGTATTTCCCCTTTGTCAGAAATATTTCTCATATATGAATATAAAAGAATGAAATAAGAGAAGCTAAAGATTTACTTTCTACTCTTGTTAGTTCTTTAAGAAACTAAACAGCTACTATTATCTTGATTAAGTTCAATTAGGTTTTGCAATTATATGCTTTAGTGTCTATGTATTTTACATTTTTCACAGCGTTCAAGTCAGAACCTACTTTGGCCACTTTCAGTTTCTTCCATGTAATTGCATGCTCAATATTGTAGTTTGAAATGTCTGCATTCATTTCGGGACAACATGAGATTACAAAGAATTATTGCCCTCATAGATTAAAACAGTGTTCCTATTTACAATGCCTCCCCGCGGGACAGAGTTAGACACCAGGGTTGTTTTTTAACGTGGAGAAAAGGAACAAAAATTAAAAATTGTCTCAGTCGCGAAGGATTTATCCTCCACTGACAGAGAACAAGAATTTGAAGTGCAGCATCTGAAGAACACATACTGTACTTTGATCTTGGTCATAGATTAAAACAGGGTTTCCAAAAGTGGACTCCACGGAACCCTGGGGCTCCGAGGGTGATGGTGAGGTGTCCCGGAAGCCCTTTTTCTTTTTAAAGAGGACCAAATGCTTTATATGGAAAAATTAAATTGCTGCAGAATTTAATTGTTGATCTTTTTTTACTGGAAAGAGATATGATACATAACTACAGGTGCAAAGAGTTTCAAGATGGTTCATGAAAAATAAATTAATTAATTAATAAAAATGCAACAATTTTTGATTAATCAAAAACAAAAAAATGGTTGTAAAAATTATCATTAGTTAGTTTTAACATTTGAAATGAAGTTTTTCATTTTACCAGAGAATGCCGACAGGGTTACTCAGTCATTATTGTAGGCCATAGTTCTTTTCAAGTTTCACTTTTCGCCATTAAGTCACCTTGCTGTAGTGGTAGAGAGATAATACCAACCCCGTAGCAACTTAGCTGAAAATATTATGGATGTACATTGCAAACAATACCAAATATGCGTGTACTGTCGGGAATTATATCAACACTTGTCCGAGCTAAAATACCAACTTGTATTCAATGAATTGTTTCCAATAGTTATTGTGTTTCAGTATAAGTTAAAGACCCATTGTACCGTTTATACGATAGTGTGTTATTGATGTATTTATACGTACGTTCAATTTCAGATATACACATATAAATTTTATTTAAAGTATCCACAGACTAAACACCCTCTCTCTGTTGACGTAACGAAGGTTGTCGACACTAAAACTTCTATTTAATAAGTGTTTCAATACTTTGATGTCTCCAACATAGCATATATTTTTGGAATTACATCATCAATAGAAAACTAAACGATGCAGTGAAAGACAGTGAAAGATACGTGAGCGATTGTGCATGGCAGTATGTGTTGGAAAAGTGCAGAAAAGAGGTAAACCATCGCGAAGATTGCTTGGCAAAATACATTCGTGGGCTCACAAATCAATTAGTACTCCGAACCAAGTAGCGAGAGCCAAAAAGTCATGGAGGCAGTTAATGCGTCATATACCGCATTCTTCAGAATGTCTAAAAGAAATGATGATAATGAAGTAAAACATGGAAGGTTTTAACAAGACACTTAATCCATGATATATTGTGTTCCGAAACATGCCTAGAAGCTACCATAAAAAGACCCCCCCCCAAAAAAAAACACTGAGAATGTGATACGATGAACTTCAAGATTAACCTGTCACGCTGCCCGGTAATGGGGAACCTGACGAGGTAGTGAATTCTCAGAAAATTTTTGACACGTCGTTTCTTTCTCATTCACCAATGCTCGTATTTTTGCGTTGCCCTAAATCCTAAAATGTGTTTATATACAACACACGATAGCTCAACATACATTAAGTAAACTACAACACTCTTATATACATGTACTTCTGACGATGATTAAAATCATATTATTCTACTAGACTTTTTTATTCCACTTTTGATCTAAATTCACCACACGATTTTGAGACACAAAAATATCTCAAATTTAAGACTTATGCTTAAGAAATTGAATTAAAATTTTTTTGCTTAAACAGTATCTAATGATTATAGATCAAATTTAATGTAAATCTGAAATATCCGAATGTTCAAATGACATTCCCAACTAATGACCTATAAAACCCTTTTCTAAATTCTAAAAGAACTGAAATTTTGGGAATATTTTTTAATTTATGTTATTGTTAGAATTTCACAAAAATGTGGAGGGGGTATTTGAATTTCACGAAGGGATTCTATCCACTCTACACTTTTGCATAAAACTAAATTAAACTAAACATTTCGCCTAGAAACTGTGTTCCGAAATACACAAGCACTGATTAATTTGTTTAGGAGTGATTCCTGTACATATGAATATATAAACATATGCCTACCTAACTTTATAAACATATACACATATTTAACTTTATACACGTATACACGTACGCAACTTTATAAATATGTACACATACCCAAGTTTATACGCATATACACATATCTAACTTTATATACATATGCACATAGTTAACTGTATAAACATATACACATATCTAACATTTTATGCGTATACACATACTTAACTTATAAACACATACACATAGCTAATTTTATAAATATACACATACATAATTTTACCAACATATACACATATCTATCTTTATAAGCATATACACATATCTAACTATATAAACTTGAACATGCCTGTAACTTTATACACGTATACCCATATCTAATTTCATAAACATAATGTACACATATCTAACTTTATATAAATAATATATATCCCAATGAACCATCCGAACAGAACAGTTTTGCACTATTTTATATCTCTTTACGAAGATTAAAATCAAATCAAAATATAATAACAAACATTATGTTTAGAATCCTTATTAAAATTTGGATCAACGTTTATTATTTTGAATTGAAGGCTAAAGTTTAATAGGTGTGTAAAGGAATTTTATATATTTGTGATAAGATTCAATGAAAATCTAATATATTTGAATTTTCAAATGAAAGTTTTGTAATCAGAAATCTTTAAAATGCACCAAAGAAGTAAAATTGATGAAATATTTATTGGTATCTAATACCTATTCAAAGAATTTCATAAACATCAGAGACATTTGCATTATCACGAATTTTTTTACGAATGATTTCACGCATAGTGTTCGCTCTTTTGTAATTCATTTATCATATAATTAAATTATGCTAAATATAGACCACGCTTTGGTCCCTTCAACCCAGTGTTCCAAAACTGATAAAGATCGATTAATTAGTTTAGGAACAAATTCTGTTAATAAAAATATAGAAGCATTTTTTTTTTTTTACATGGAGGTCACCATTTATCAAGGCCCGGAAGCCACTACCATTTTCGCAGCGACCTAGGCAACAGACTTGATGCATGTGTTCCATTTCAGATCAGAAGTAAAGGTCAATCCCAGAAGCTTGTCAAAACATGGAGCCAACTCAAGACGAGAGCCATCCATTTATATTGATGCCAGATGGGGATCAGAGCGTTGATGATGTAAAGATAGGAGCTTGGTTTTGGATGCATTAAAAGTAATCAGCCACCTCTTTACCCATTGTACCACGCGCTCGAGATCAGACGAGAGAGAATCAGAGAGAACTTTGTCATTTACGGCCTTTGATGTGTTGCCATAGATGGTCGTGTCATTAGCATAGATGTCAAAGAATGATTTAAGCATGTGTTTTGGGAGATCATTGATGTAGATCAGGAAGAGAGTTGGGCCCAGGATGGATCCCTGAGGGACTCCAGCATTAATACTGTGGGCCTCTGATTTCTGCCCATCAACCACTACTCTTATGAGCCTATCAGAGAGAAATGATTTAAAAATTGAGAAAAATTTCCAGTTATACCGTAGCTGGAAATCTTGTGAAGTAGGCCCTTATGCAATACCTTATTGAAGGCCTTTGATGTGTCAAGAGCAATTGCCCTAGCCTTTGTCAAGAGATTCGCTAATCCTATGAGATATAACAGTTAGCACATCTGCTGTAGATCTAGCAGAACGGAAACCATATTGTATGTCACTAAGGCGGTTATTTCTGCTGAGGTGGTTGATTACTTTTCTATATTCCAGCAGCTTACTCATGACACTCAAGAGACTTATTGGTCTGTATTGAGAGGCAGATGACTTATCATCTGAATTCTTAAATACAGGGCATACTGATGAGGGTTTCCAGGGTGTTGGGAAGCACTTCTCTTTAAGGCAACGCTTAAACAGTTTTGTAAGTATGGGAGCAAGTTCTTGGTGAAGCTTTTTCAACACTATAATTGGAATGCCGTCTGGGCCAGTTGCTTTGCTGGAATCAAGGTTTTTGATTAGTTTGGCGACCTCACGCACAGACATTTGTATGCGGCATATAAATGTAAATATAATTTATAAATTAATATATAATAAAATATAATGTAATTATGATGAGAAGCATTTAACTTCGAAATGCCATAGTGTAAAGATTTTTTAAAAATTCTTCCCTTAACGTTTCCTTATTTTTCTAATGATATAATAAAGTTACATAAAAAAATTTGTTCCTCATGTTTCATTTAATTTTAACATATAATTAGTTTTTAAAGGTATTATCTCTCTCTCTCTCTCTCTCTCTCTCTATATATATATATATATATATATATATATATATATATATATATATGAAAGTCACTTTGTGTGTGTGAGAGAGTTCCTTCCTTATAGGTTTCGAAACGGCTAAGCCTATCTTTTGCAAATTTCACACAAAGCTAATTTATATGTCCGTCAATGCCCTTAGATATGTTTTGTACAGAATTTCACCCGATAAGTATCGAAAATTGAAAAAAATCCGATCTTAAAAGTAGTTTTTCTTCTCTTATAGATAAAAGAAAGAATAATTTTACACAAGAATATTTTACGGGGGGGGGGTTATAAAATGTTAGCAAATCATTTCTTCTTAAAAGCAGATTATTATAATCTGGAGATATAGCTTAGTGATAGAGCATTCGACCACAGACCGAATGATCCCCTGTTCAAGCTAGAGTGTACTTCACCATTTTATTTTATTTTTTTCTTACTAATGAGTTCAATTTATGATAAAAGAAGAGGCACCATTTAAAATCGCCGCAAATGATTTTTTCGTTTGCATATTTTAAATCTGAACATTAATCAGAAGTGACTTTTCCAGGGCATTCATCGTCAAGTCCATATATTAGCTGACGTGATATTCTAAACAAGCATAAACGGAATTTGATGAACAACATTATAATTATTATTTATTTTTGTATTTTTGTTTTTTGCGAATTAGTCCACTGGGCAAATTATTCTTCGTAATATATAATAATCAATAGAGGATTGGCTCTCTACATGATACATACGCAATCTACATAAATTAAAATACTATGTTTAAGTGTACTGTACGACCGGGCAACGCTGGGCTGCCAGCTAGTATATATATAATTTTTAGGTTGTTATTTTCCGGAGGTAAGGTAACCAGTAAAGTATAACAAAATTAATACAAGAGTACTCAATACCGAAGTACAGCAAAGTATAATTATTTGTTTTTACATGAGCAGTAATATATTGATACACAGTCATGAGCATGTTTCTGTCAGCTAGTTTTTAGAAACTAGAAACCTGTGAGCTACGACGTTGTTTGACTGTGAATATATATATATATATATATATATATATATATATATGTTTTTTTTTAATGATAAATACGGTTAAATAGTGGCTTCGCCACGAAGCTCATTTTTATTTACTTAGAAAGTCGCCCATAATTTATTTGGACGTGTATAACATTTTAATTATTTTTAAAACAGTAATCTACGTACATGCATGTTTCAAGGTAACTACCTCTCGTCAGTGGGCTTGACTGTTTCTAGGAATCGAACTCCAGACCATGTGTATCATCACTGTCCGGCGCGTTAACCGTTCCGCCACGAACTCCTAGATGACTTCACTGTTTATTTTTATCGCTTATAAATATATGTGCTTAGTTATTTTTATCGCTTATATATTTAGATTTGCTGTTGTTGTTGTTGTTTTTACGATAAATACGGTTAAATAGTGGCTTCGTTGAATAGTATGTTCTTAGTTATTTAATCTAAGGATTAATTCTTTAGTATTTCAGCTGATAACGAACTTGGTCCGCTTCTGTTCATTAGTTCCACGTGTCCTGTGGCGAGAAACCCAAACTTTTCACTCTCGTGTCGTCCTCATGAATTCAGTCAATGTTTGGATTCTTTCCTGCAGCGACAGTTTTTAAATGATACAAACGCTCATTATTTAGATTCCGTTACAATCTTACGAAGAAAGTCATAAGTAAATGGCGTATCCGATTTTACCACTAGTTTGTTCGTACAAGAGCGTGTCAAAAATGTTAGCGTTTGATGTATCATCAAATTTTATGACATTAAGTTTTGTATCATCAAACTTTTTTATCATCAAACATTGTATCATTAAAACCATTGTCTTGATCTTGTATCATCAATTTTTTTATCATCAAACTTTCCATTTTATCAAGCCTTGTATCTTCAAACATTATATCATCAAAAATTTGGACTCCACCTTTGATATCCAAACTTTTATATCATCAAACCTTGTATCTTCAAACATTGTATCATCCAAAAATTGACTCGACCTTTCAGCACCAAACTTTTGTTTGATGCTACTACATCGAGTGAAAAGTTAAGTTTTGTTGATATAATGTTTGAAGATAATGTTTGATGATACAATGTAATGTTTGATGATACAAAAGTTTGCAGATATTGACGGTGTGAGACTCTAAGAAAGCAACCTCTGTCATGGACGTGCGTCAGAAACAAAGATGCGTTATTGAATTTTCTCCGCGTAGAAAAATTAAACCGATCAAGATTCACCGGCGCCTGTTGAACGTTTATGGAGCCAGTACAGTTGATGTCAGCACAGTTAGGAGATAGGTTCGTCGATTTCAGAGTAGCGACATAGATATGGGTAACGAAGAGCGCTCCGCACTTTTACGAACGGGACTTTAAAAGAGGCTAGCAAATGTGCATTCAGAATGCTGGTGACTATGTAGAAAAATCCTGGAGCACTAAAAGCGGTCGCTCGTTTTAATGGTACCACTCCCATCTTCGTGGCTCTCTAACATTTTAGTTATTTAGTTAAAAATAGAAGGGTTTACTTTTTTAATGGTCCCCGTACTTGCAAGTGAAAACAGAAGTGTGCTTCATAATTAGACGGATGCTTTATTCCTTGCGTGTATCTACCCTTTTTCTTAAGTTTTATCGAAAACTAAAATAAAAAAAAGCATAATAAAGGCGACCCGTAAAATAGAACAAAATACGAAGAACAAATAGAAAATAGAGACGGAAACATAATACATACCAAACTTCTACATCTTCCCGATATTAAATTAATTTCACGTGCTCAATCGGTGTTGCTCAAATACTATTGAGCAGATTATAAATTATACTAGCGAGGGTGGGGGGGGGGTGCCTGGCTTTGCCCAAGTGAAAAATACGCTTAAATATGATATTTTAATTTGTCCAGATTTCGTATATATTATTATAGAGTCGTGATTTCAAAATAAAAAAAAAAAAAGTATTTAGGTGCATTCAGCTAGAATCGAAACTGAAACATTCAAAGCTGGTGACGTTACCACTGTACCAGTGATTAAAAATTAAAAATTAAAAGTGATTAAAAATTAAAAATAAACTAAGATGAATGTACAAAATCTATAACGATTTTGTTTTTATTTTAACTCATTTTTCACCCCTTAAAACCAATTTTAACAGCGCAAAGGCCCATAAAAGAATGGCCCGTAAAAATCCAATCATTTAAAGTCCTTAGCACCGCTCTGTGAATTTTAATTTCGAAGAAGATAGAGTTTGAAAATATGAAGACAGACAGACAGACATACTTATAGCCGTTTATATATTAGACTATATAATATTAGAAAACATCAGCAGCAGCCTATACAAGCCTATACAACTACCTGAACTGTAAGAACTAAAAAATTTCTGGGACATTGAAATGCAAACATAAAATCTCGGTTCCTGTCTAGAATTTACCCTATATTAAAAACCCGTGAGAAAACAAAAATACCATCTTCCAAAAATCACGTGAATTTAATTTTTAAATAAGAAAATCAAACTTTATGAGTAAACGAAGATTGACTGTCTCGCCCACCATCTTGAAAACTGTTTAAAAATAAGAGAGATGATTCAACACTAATTGATACTTACTAGATTTGTTGTAATGTTTACGAATTACCATGAATCACCTAAAAAAATACTTTCTTTATAAAAATAAAAGTAAGTTTTAAATATACGGAGAGTTCTGGACAAGAACATAAGTCTCATCCAAGCAAGAACGCCGGACATGATAATATTAAATAAGAACACAACGATTGCCAAATAGTAGACCTCGTGATCCCAAAAGATCACAGGGTGAAGCTGAAGGGCATATAAAAAAGTAAAGTATGAAATATGAAATAGTTGTACGAGTACTGGGAACAGTTATGAAAACCCCCAGAAAACGACCAGAAGAAATTGGAATCAAAGGGAAGATTGGTTCCATTCAAACCACAAAACAGATTAAAATAATTGAAATATTAAGAAAGATCTCAAGGAAGAGAAACGGCCTACATCACCAGATTACACTGACTACCCACGGGTAAGTTAAAATAAAACAGCATTCCGTTAGCGCAGTCATACAGGTTTATAAAAAGAAAGCACCCAATTTTCTATTTTATCTAAAATATTTTCCAAAGAAGACATTTTGAAAATTTTCTCACCAAATAGTGCTGAATGATGAGAATTTGTATACTTCAAATCTGATTGAAACTGAAATCTTATCAATGCAGGAATCCCCCGAATGGGAATTCGTAGACATTACAATTGTCATCCTCCTCCTGATGATGATGATGATGTAATTTTGTCGAATGACACACCATACACTCATTTCATATTGGCTAAGGGGGCGATGGATATGTTCATGGGGCTGAGCATGAGTCCAGAAGCGCATATTCGCTTGTTGATGTGCCCACTCAAGTGACAGTGACCCGCGTCACTAAATAAAATTATATCGATAAACTCCAGAACCATTTTCAATCCTTTGACTGATATCTTCATAAAATGCTTCTCGTTCTGTTTTATTGCAATCATTTTCGTTCTGCAAGATTAGAGTTTTGTAAAGAAAGAGATTAACATTCACATGTAACATGAGTTGGAACAGATTCATTGAAAGCATTGCCAAGGCTGCTGCGAAGAAGGTGGGCTTTCTCTACCGTCCTTGAAAGCTACTTACGCCTGAAAGTATCCTGTACCGCTATAAGGCCACCAATCGCCCATGTCCCATTTATGGTGCATCTGCTATTAGTTCCTCCTTCCTGGACAGGGTTCAAAAGAAAGCCGCCAACCTGATAGGTCATGAACTGTCATCTAAGCTTCAGCCTCTGTCTGATCGACGAAATGTTGCATCACTCTGAATATTCTGCAAGTATTTTAATGGTAAATACTCTGACGAACTACAACCACTTGTACCCCCTCAACGTAAATACCCCCGACAAACTCAACAAGCAGCAAAATCATACCCCTCCACGGTAGAGATCCTACGTGTAAGAAAGCCTTCTACTTCAATAATTTCTTCTACGGAACGGTTAGACTTTTGAACTTCCTTCTGGGATTTTGCTTTCTGTTGTGTCTGCACAAATAATTAACAAGAACACGAAAGTAAAGGTATACAATGATATATTAGGAAGAAAAGTTATATACATATCTACATGTCCTCATATATACTTCAGTTGGAGATATTCCGGCAGGTGGCGTGTTGCATGTCTTACTGGAGGCAGCATAAGCGTCTTGCCTATTTGTTACCTATTCGTTGCCGGACTCCCCCCGGTATTGGTGATTGATACATTTATATATCTCACTCACCCGCCTATGTTAATTAGTAGGCGTTTCCACAACACTTTCCCAATTGTACTGACATGCAGAAGTTCAAGTGTAATGTAAACAAACATCTTGCTACTCATCTCTCTCTTCATAATGTCTGTGCAACTCATGTCCCTGATAGTAGCCCCCTACTTCAAAGTGGCACTGTGCCTTGTTTGTGGTGGAAATTGAATAAAAAAAAAGAGAGATTAAGGTCATCATAGAGGATCCGCAAAGCTGATGTTCTCATCGTGTTTATTTTCTGGGGGATTCCTCTCGGCGTTGCTATAAAATCCAAATATTGTTATGAATTATATCTGAACGCTGTGGACCACATTTTGTCTCCCGGAATTTGGTCACGAAACACTGAATTACCCTTCTATCAGGTATATTGTTCCTGCCCCAAATTTGTCTGGATTGCCACCGCGCGCAAAAAAACAAAAACAAAAAAAAACTGATTTCCTGGCATTAAATCCATATTAGTGTTCACAGAATCTTCCAATCTTGCTGTATACCTCTCCTAAAAATATGGGGAAAAATTGTAAACCACAACTTTGGGATGAAAAAACAAAATAGGCGGCTTTTTCGACCAATATGTAGATGGAGCATATTAAGCTTGATATAATCAACAATACGGAATCTGTTTATATATATATATATATATATATATATATATATATATATATATATATATATATATATATATATATATGTGTGTGTGTGTGTGTGTGTGTGTGTGTGTGTGTGTCAGGGGAAGAGATGAGACTAGTGCCACTCGTGTCCGGCACGACTCGGTCAATGTTATTCAAAATGGACTAAAAATCATCCATTAATTTCAAGCAAACATACTTAGTCTGATCTCAATTAAATTACGTATCTATATAAATTTCGATAACTAAGTAGCCAAAAGTTCATAAATATATCTGGGAATAATACAACGATGCTGTTTTGAGCGGAAGGTCTTTGTCTGGCCACCGTCAGATCCATTGAACATCCCATAGAAGCGGCTACAATGTTGAGCACCGGCAATCCGTGCCAAGCACAAAAACGTTCATAATAACTAATGTTAGAGAAATCTCGTTTTTGACTGTAGCCAATGGCAAAATCAAGTCAAAGTATCGTGCTAAAAAAATTGAGCACAATGTGACTGCTGACGCCTGTCTTGGGAAGAAGGAGAGAGACCATGAGAGAGAGAGAGAGAGAGAGAAAGAGGGACTGAGAGGAGAGAGAGATATATAGAGAGAGATCTATAGACACATACGTACGCATAAACACATGGAGAACGATTACTACTACTGCTGCAATATGTAGGTAGTAGTACGAATAGCTATGTGTAAATATAACCACGCGTATATATCAGATTGTAAATATCAGTGATGAAGTTATTGTTTCATTAATTAATAAAGAACAGGCTTTGAATGAAAGTGAATTTTTCTTTTTTTTTTATTGAGGAATGTTTTTTTTAGTGAATTTTGAATCATAGAAATCTACGAAAAATACGGGGTTTAAGCCCTTTTATATTAATACTAAGAAAAACAACCCCTCAAACCTTCGTAGAATTCCGTAGTGGTACGCAATTTCTTTTCATAAAGGTCCTGCGTGTAACTTTCTTTGCTGCATCCATCATTTCACAACTATTTAAACACAACTTTATTCATCAATATTATCTTTTGTTCTATGGGAAAATTTAATCGCCGTTTTTGGAGAACATTACTTCAGTTGCAGAAAATATTTCAGTCGCTTCATTGCATTTAATTTTACCACGGACTTTATTTACGAATTCTTTGTATCTTAGAATTTTTGGATAAAATTAAGATTTTCAATATTCTCAGTGTTTCCACGGATAACTTCAATTGGTCAAGATATCATGTTTCAAGATTCATCAGATGAAATTTACATTTTGGAAGTTCCCTGTATTTTGCGTATAACGTCACTTGGGCTAATTTTCCTGTGTTTCACGGGTAAGTAGATTATTCTCTAAAACATTAAAAAGAAGTTGTACTGCATTTGGCAAAGAAGAAACCAGTTCTCTGAACACGTGGAAACTCGGGACCAGTATCTTTAAATTTATTTCAATGCTAAATTGTCGTTATTATACTGTTTATTTGAATTAATTTTGTCTAATACATTTTATTTCAGTCTGAAGTTAAGTGCAAAATGTCTAGAATATCCCCCCCCCCGAGGGGGAAAAATTTAGGATTAATGCTTTACTCTCTATAAATATAAATGAAAAGATCCCTCCCACCATAACCAATTCTCCCACTTCCGCTATAGCAGCGAAACTCGAATGACAAGTGTCAGTGAGTGAAAAACTTTCCAACGTTATAGATGCCTTTTGGCAAAGAAGAAACCAGTTTAATGAATCTCTGAACACGTGGAAACTCGGGACCGGTATCTTTAAATTTATTTCAGTGATAAATTGTCATAATTTCTTTGTTTGAAGTGTCTCTTGTGAAGAATAAAAAAATGAACTCTTAGATGGAAACTACAGTGGCCTATATCTATTCCATCTTTTCATTCGAAATTATGGGACGGGAATTTATCTTCAAATATCTTACATTTCAAATTAAAGCGACGGACTTATGCTAAGTAAATATAAATAAGTCCTTACCCCCACCCCCGTTTTTTTAATGGATAGTAGACAACGCATTGTAGATGCGTTATCGGCAGTTCTCGTTACTCTCGCTTCCTCTTATTTGTCCCTCAATCCTCATTTCCAATGAGTGATGTTTCTGACAAAGGGTGAAGAAAAAGCTGCTCTACAGGACGACAGTACTTCGTGAATAGTAGCCTGAGATGTCGGAAATTTTCTGCTCCTCTGTCTATCCTTGTGGCCATGTCACTAGTAAGGGTGCTGGAGGTAACCGTTTCATCCGGGCTGACGTTATCCGCCTGATAGTCAGGGACCCGAACCTTGGATTAACCACTAAGGAGGCCGTCATATCAGCAGGTGCAAAATACTGGGGCTGCTGTACTGTCATTTGGTGAATGGACTCTGGACCATGCAGTAGTTTGGAGTGGGGCCTCTCGATGCCATATTAGTGGGTAATTGTTAAGGCTTTACCTTATCATGGCTACACACAAAAAAATCTTCCTCTCCTTTTCTCTCTTACCTTCCCTGTCTGTCCTACTCTAACCAAGTCTGTCGACTTGTTCCACAAATCCCAATCCTCAACATGAAATACCTCCACAAAAATAACACATGTAAACCTAGAACCCCATCCTCCAACGTAGACCCCTATTACCATGTCTCCTTCTCCAACATCAGGGGTCTACGTTCCAACCTTCCAGAGGTTGAAACACAATTACAGGAGATGAAGCCAGACATAGTCTTCCTAAGTGAAACTGGCATTAGGCCGACCGCTTCCCTTGACTAATTCATAATTAAAGGATACTCTAACTTAATATCTAAATCTGACACCCAAGATCGCCATGGACATGGAATATGTGCTTACATTAAAGATGGCTTTCCATGTGGTAGGGATATCTCCAGAGAAGACCCTAATTTACCTTATATGTGCTTCCGAGTTGCACTTGCTTACACCACTGCATTTATATTCGCTCTCTATCGCCCCCACAACAGCGGAGTTACTATCCTTAAGAGCATATCTGAGAAAATTGACCACATCCTGTCTGCTCTTCAGCTAACATCCAGATTTGTGCTGACTTCAATGTCCACAATGCGGAATGGCTGACCCACTATAACAAGACAGATGATGAGGGGAGGTTCTGTCATGATTTTGCTATTGCCTATGACCTCACCCAGATTGTCCACAAACCCACCCGAGTGCCCGAGACTTCCGGTCAATATGCTAGCCTTCTAGACCTTTTTCTCACAACTTCCCCTGAGCTATGTTCAAGTTCCGTTCTGTCTCCTCTGGGATCTTCCGATAAAAACGAAATGCAATAAGTCTGGAGATGTACCTCTCCACTGTACTGTATATCGATACTCTACCGCTGACTGGGATAGCTTCCGTACATTTATATCCGACCTACCACTACATTTCATGTTTAAAAAAGATGTGTCCTCCATAGTATCAAACCTGACCGAATGGCTAATTGTAGGTATAGACCGATTCATACCATCCAAAAAATTCCAACGAAAACCTAACAGCCAGCCATGGTTCTCCCCAGAATGTGCTGCTGCCATTGCGCACAGAAATCACCTTTTCCATAGCTACCAAGGTAATAGATGCACTAAGACTAAAGCTGCCTTCAGAACTGCCAGCAAC
The DNA here is from genome assembly GCF_053919585.1 of Euprymna scolopes. Taxonomy (NCBI): domain Eukaryota; kingdom Metazoa; phylum Mollusca; class Cephalopoda; order Sepiida; family Sepiolidae; genus Euprymna; species Euprymna scolopes. The sequence goes on along the minus strand of NC_136495.1, from coordinate 35,026,909 downwards.
CACTGTAAAAGAGTAATAAAAATGCAATAGAGCTATATGCTCAGTCCGTTAAATCCAAAGTAACTGATCAGCGGCCTGGTTCCCACCAGTTTTGGCAAATAGCAAACAGGATCCTGAACAGAAGCGTGCGTTCTATCCCAACCATCATCAATGGACCTGAGGTCATCTCGTCAGCATCAGACGAGGCCAAACTAGTTGCCTAGAACTTTGCAGCTAATTCTACCCTATGCCACAATGACCATCAACTCCCCGTATTTTCTCCTATACCAGACAACACGCTGTGCAACATACAAATGACTGTGCGTGAGGTCGCCAAGTTAATCAAGAACCTTTATTCCAGTAAAGCAACTGAACCTGACGGCATTCTAATCATTGTGCTGAAAAAGCTTCAACTAGAACTTGCCCCCATACTTACAAAACTCTTTAAGCGTTGCCTTAAGGAGAAGTGCTTCCCAACACTCTGGAAAACCTCATCAGTATACCCTGTATTTAAGAACTCAGGTTATAAGTCCTCTCCCCCTCAATACAGACCAATAAGTCTCTTGTGTGTCATGAGTAAGCTGCTGGAATCCATATTAAATAGAGAAGTAATCAACCACCTCAGCAGAAATAACCTCCTTAGTGACATGCAATATGGTTTCCGTTCTGCCAGATCTACAGCAGATGTGCTAACTGTTATATCTCATAGGACTAGCGAATCTCTTGACAAAGGCTTCCTCTCTAGGGCAATTGCTCTTGACATATCAAAGGACTTCGATAAAGTATGGCATAAGGGCCTACTTCACAAGATGTCCAGCTACGGTTTAACTGGAAATGTTTTCTCGATCATAAAATCATTTCTCTCCGATAGGCTCATAAGAGCAGAATTGATAGGCAGAAATCGGAGGCCATCAATATTAATGCTGGAGTCCCTCAAAGGTCCATCCTAAGCCCAACTCTCTTCCTGATATGCATCAATGATCTCCCAAAACACATACTTAAATCATTCGTTGACATCTATGCTGATGACACGACCATCTATGGCAACACATCTAAGGCCGTAAATGACAAACTTCTCTCAGATTCTCTCTCCTCTGATCTTGAGCGCATAGTACAATGGGGGAGGAGGTGGCTGGTTACTTTTAATGGATCTAAAACCAAGCTCCTATCTTTACATAATCAACGCTCGACTAGGGGAAGCTTCATGTTTTGATAAGCTTCTGGGCCTGGCCTTTACCCCTGACCTGAAATGGAATACGTACATCAAGTCAGTTGCCAAGATCGCTGGAAAAATGGTAGGATCCTTCTACCGCTCCAGAAGATACCTCATCCCTGATGCAATTCTCTATCTGTATAAAAGCCAAGTACGTCCAAGGATGGAGTACTGCTGCCACATCTGAGTAGGAGCTGCTAAAAACAGCCTATCCTGCCTTGACAGAGTACAAAATAGACTTCGTGGCCTAGTGGGTGATGCCCTTTTCTCTTCCCTGCAACCCACAGAAGAGACGTGGCGAGCCTGTCTTTGTTTTATCGTTACTACTATGGCAGGTGCTGGTCTGAACTCGTCTGAACTCCAATCTCTGGTCCCCCCTCGTCAATCTTTCACGATAAACACCCGCCTAGCTGAAACCACTGTCAAAAATTTTTCCCACTCCTTATCTGTGCCAAAATCAAAACGTAGATTCCATGAACAAAGCTTCTTTCTTAGAAGTGCACGCCTGTGGAACTCTGTTTCGGTTGCCTGTTTCCCACCTGACTACCACCTGGATGTCTTCAAGTCCAATGTGAACAAATTCCTGATGAACCGCCTTCTTAAGTAAGACACTTTATCAAATCTCCAAAACTAACGTACTGTACACATAATAACCCTTATTCCCGAGTGGCTTCCGGGCCTTGATAAGTGGTGACTACCTTGTAAAAAATGTAGCCGTGGAGCGAGAAATTATCAAAGTTGGGCGCCCAACTCCTTTATTGGTGAATAAGGTTAGAACTCGTTCGTTCCAATCCAAATGGACTGGTTATATGCGAGTAAATCTGAGGAAAAACTCTGTTGTTGACCTTGCTTGCTTTTCACGTCTAAATCAGGACAATCATGGACTGATACTGGCAAGGTATGTTAGTCAATCTGTGCTATACAATGGAGAATCACGCAATAGCAACTATGATGATTTACTTTGGGTCAACGGATCACGGGTTGGGAACTGAAGTTGACAGAGGGCGGGAGGGGCACGAGTAGCAATAATAGGCTAGAGTCGCCACTGATATATATATATATATATATATATATATATATATATATATATATATTTTGTTTTCAAGTAAGATCTTTGACTTACTTGTTGTTTTATCAAATACTTCTGCATGCAAAATCCGATCCCGCATTTTGCTAATTCCTACCCTCTGATGAGAAGGAGAGTATTTCTTCGAAACTCCGCGGATTAAGGACTATCCATTTATCTAGTGTTTCCTTTTCAGATTAAATATGTTTTAACTCATTTAAAAGTGTTTTTTAACATATTTTATTAACTGTTTGCTCATATATATATATATATATATATATATATATATATATATATATATATATATATATATATATATATATAAAGATCAACGTCTAGGCTCCTATATGGTTTACTAGTAAACTTACCACATACAATGATAGAAGACGTATCAAGGAGCAAAAATGTGTATGATAAAGTCATCTCCCCACTAACAAGGGTTGGGGCCCAGGGGGAAACCCTATGCACACTCACACCGTTTCAAGTAGAGCTACAAATTTGGCAGGATAACTCACCATGGGGAGGAGAAGGTTTTGAAGGGTTATACCGCTCACCCCCACCAATGGGGTTGGAGCCCCAGTGGAAGATCACTTATAACTTGAAATCATGTGCACGTTCACACCGTTTGATTTACTCTCGTGGAGTTATCAAATATAGCAGCATAACCCACCATCCATAAGGTGGGGGAGGGTTGACGGGTTACACCGCTCACTTCCACCAACAGGGCGAGGGTCCCAGGGGTGTCAGCTTTCTTTCTATTTTCTGGTATTTTTCATTCAGAGATGACACGTGCGAACGTTACAATCCAGCCTGGGCGCATTGGAGTTAAATAGATCCAAGGTTAGTAGCACGCACATGGGTGTGAGATATACTCAAATCACTGTACGCATAGCACCAGCATATATACACACTGCTAACCGAACTTTCTTGCACAAAAGTTGATATATACACTCTCTCACTGGCCAAGCAGACACGTTAATATACACACATATTGATGCCTATCCTATTCACGCATACTGTTACACGCAAATGCGCAAGGCACCAGTCGAAATGAATATGTGGACTCAATTTCTCTTTCAGATACTTTGAACTTTTATTCATCATGAACTTTTCATTATTTTAGCAAACTGTCAATAAAACAATTTGTATGGATAGACTTCGCCATTCTTTCTTTTGCTAATGTCCTATCTTCAAAAACTATACTGATAATAATATTAGCGTCTTTGACATATATTAAGGAAAATCCTCATCAAGTTGGTACAATTCTTGTTATATATATATATATATATATATATATATATATATATATATATATATATATATATATATATATATATAGAGAGAGAGAGAGAGAGAGAGAAGCAGGTTTATTTGAAAGCACGAAAGGTGTTCGGACGTGTAATGGCTTGTGCTAATTGGCGACTTGTCTTGTTCCCGCCACAACTAATCAAAGATTTGAACAAAACTAATGTTGAATAAATGACCTCTGTCAAGTTCGTTGTAGTCTTTTTCAAAGTATGAATAATAAGCTTAAATTACAGGATGGTGTTCACTCATTCTACGAGGATGATCAAGCTGCAGGTACAAAAGAAACGCTCGGTAATGTTATAGGAATAACAATTTGATTCCGTATTGAATGTTGCATGCATGATACAAAGTTGAGAACGGAACATCCTCTTGAGTACTTTTGGAGCCTATAAGTGACAAAAGAAATAACAACAAACACGCAATGTGACCTTGCAACGTGGTCTTACACGACCTTGAACCTCTGATCGCGGCCCAGTTATGATCTGCACCCTGGTCGGTACAGTTGTGATGCCAACCGTTAGTACGTCGCGTCACCCAGTGAGTTCTTCGTTAAGGCGTTGGGGATTCTTCTCGGATGCTCGGTCCTCAAGGCCTGTTCTCCGTGGATCGTCTAGTTATTCTGGGTGTTCGTTGACGGATACGGTGTCACAAATGGCAAATAAAGAAATATCCACATATAGGGATCAACGCACATCAGCAACAAAACTCTGGAGGTTGGTTAATATAATATATATTTCGGAAATTCATAAAAGAAGTATTTACAGCATATACATATAGTTGACAATTAATTCAATCAAGCAGTTAGTTCTACAACTGAGCTTCTGTTGTTGAAATACCTGGTCGGTATCGCGAACTTTGCGTAATTCTCGTTAAGTGATCGACACGTAATAAGCGTTGAGTTATCAGGCAACAAGCGAGGGGGAGAGAGAGGAGAGGTGATTCTGTCGAGACAGAACAACTTGACTTAGCTCTCTTTGACTCTGATTCCGGATTCTCTCTCTGACTTAATCTCTGATTTTTCATTTCTTTTATAATACAATTATGGAATGATGACGACACCCATGTGCATCATCGACCAATCAAATTGCTTGATTATAATTCGACGGGGCCTTTTCTCATTGGTTGATTATACTTCGACAGGGCCCTTTTTCATTGGTTGATTATACTTCGACAGGGCCCTTTTTCATTGGTCCATTTCCAGAATTGGATGAACTCCTCCTTTAATTAACGCCCAACTTACACGTTGTATTATTTAACTCCTCCCTGGCTTACTAATGGCTTTTTTTTCCATATCCAGGAAAATTATTTTTCCTTTGACTTAAAGTAAATTACGCGGTTTTATTTGTTTTAAAATTATCTATTGATCTCATTTTTCGCTTTGATAATTCAAAGGAATTTTAGTTTATCTTTGAATTAAGTTCTGGTTGTCGGCCATTCCATTATATCAGACATTTTGTTTACGTCAAAAGACCAAGAATGCATTTGTCGCTTTGAACTTATCGGACAACACATTTTCCCATCCGAGCAAAAATATTTCATAACTTCAATTTTCGTTTGACCTGATTCACCAAATGACAATTCTCGATACGTCATATTATTGTTTTGAAATTTCGGACAATTCATTTTTTTCCTATTCTTTGTTCTAAAACATAATGCCGAGTCACTGCGAGTGTTTCTCTCAGATAAAAAACAACCCGACTTTTTTCAACTTGTCAAACTCACAGATCAACCTTGGCTCATAGTTTTGCCAATTGCGGGTGTGAAATCCCCAACCCTCCGGCTCCTGCAAAACTATGATTTCGTCCATTTCAGATCAAACGCCTGTGTATTTTGGCTAAAATATTTTATGCATTCTTTTTCGCTTTTGAAGATTTTGTGATTTAACCTCTCGCTACTTTTGCCGCCGTCATCTCAACAACAGACTTAGCTCAGAATTTATTGACAAAAAAAAAAAAATTAATAATAATTTTTATTTCTTCAACACCCGATCATCGTCTGGGAACAAAAAAAATTACTTTTAACCAAAAGAAACGTCACATCAACCCTAAAGGTCTGATTCGGCCTCTCTTTAGTGTTACACAATAGACTTTAGTGTTTTGATAACAAATTTGACGCCGTGATTTCAGTTGATTTCGAAGAAATTGATTTCATAAAATACTTAGTTTGGATCCTATAATGACAAAAATATCATTTCTAGATAAGAGGACCATCCAGGTTGTCTTTGATGGACTTACATCCAGACAACATGATAGTTATGAAGATGTGCCTGGGGAGGTCGATCCTTTGCCCTTTATTATTCCTGATATTCATAAATGATCTATCTGATAAAATATATTTTTAATATCGTTACACAATCATGGCAATGTTTCGATCAATTAGTTATGAATCAGGAGATATTAGACTATTTTTATAAATGTTCAAATCTACAAAGAAATAGAAAAAACTGCATTTTAAAAAAGTTACGTGGTCTCCTAATGTTGGGAAGGGGATTAAAAACTAAGTAAGAATAAAATAAAAATAAAATGGGGGAAACAAGAAAAAGGGGAAGAAGAAAAAATATATACGAATATTTATATGCGCCTAGCCAAAAGTTAAAAATTAGTGATAATTCTACGTCTTCATTATGCTAGTACGAAAAAAAAAACGTTGGTTAACTTGAAAAAATTGAAGGTTGCTAAAAATTTGACACGTACATTTATACATATATTTCAAATTAGAATTTCAACATATGTAAACCTTTTTTATGAAGGAAGTCCAAACGCAACCCCTTTATCTAAATACACTTAAAAAACCTAAACGAAAGACTAGTAATCCGGGTTCAAATTAATATAGTCTATGCATAAAAGTTTAATTGCTATGAAGGCAAATTTCAATATTCTAACAAAATAAAAAAAAAACATCTGAAGTATTTTTTTTTTTTGCATACACAAAAAAAAAAAACAATTTTAAATACAAATTTAATTAAATGGACACTTCATCCTTAAGTTTAAGCCTTATTTCGTTTCATCTAAGTAATATTTATTACCCGATTTCTAAGTGCTGTAATCTACGCATAGATTGCGTATTAGCTATTATGAAATCTTCTAAATACATAGCCATGGTATAGTTGGAAATGTCTTGTCAATTATTAAATTATTTCTCTTGAATCGGTTCATAAGAGTAGTGGTTGATGGGCAGAAATCAGAAGCTCACAGTATTAATGCTAGAGTTCCTCAGGGGTCCATCCTGGGTGAAACTCTCTTCCTGATCTACATTAATGATCTTCCAAATCACACCCTTACATCATTCGTAGACATTTATGCTGATGACACGACCATCTATGGTAGCACATCTAAGACCGTAAATGACCAAGTTCTCTCTGATTCTCTCTCTCTCTCTCCTCTGACCTTGAGCACGTGGCACAATGGGGAAGGAGTGGTTGGTTACTTTTAATGCATCTAAAATCAAGCTTCTATCTTTATGTTAAATCGTAAAAAATACCAAATATTTTTTTTTAATTGTAATTGATCAAGTAGCTCTTTTTACATTAAAAAAAATACTTGTTTTTTTTTTTTTTTGCTTGAAAACGATTTCAACTTGCGATGAAAAATACAAATAAAATAATCGTAAATAAACAATTTGGGTCGCGAAAAACGTATAATTTTTTCTTTATCAAGTTCTTAATTTCCATCGATATTTTTTAATCACACAGAACTTGGGTAAAGAAAAGATTTTTTAAAAACATGTAAATTGATCAAATATTTTTTTTTCATTAGAAAAACATACTTGTTTTGTCTTTTAGTTTGAGAACGATTGCAACTTACAATCAAAATACAATCAAATACTCGTAATATAAACATTTTGGGACGCTAAAAGCGTAATGGTTTTTACTATCTTCGGTTTTATATTTTTTTAATTAGAAATCTTAACAAAGTAATAGAAATAATAATAGAAAGAAGTGTAAGGAAAAAAATGAAATACGGAAAAGAACGATTTGTAAAATGCCGAAGTAAAAAAACAAAAAAAAAAACAAAGTAAAATAAAAAAAGCAGTTACCGTTTTGTTTTCGTTTATTTATGCATGCGCATTGTAAACCAAAAGTGCATGGATAGTTTCAACGCCCATACAAGACGATTTGAGTTTGATAATATAATAGATAAATATACATATATATGTATATATAATACACATATATAAATATATAATATATATTTATATATGTGGATCTTTTGAGAAAATGTTAAATATTGATTCCAAAGAAGTTCATTTCATAGACGCTAGGAATCCTTAGTTTCGAATCTCATCGCTGCTGGACTTTTCAAGATTAGCTGCGTAATATTTCCACCACTTGAAAACATTGATAATAATACTAAATGATATTAATGTATGTGTGTGTGTGTGTGTGTGTGTGTGTATTTATGTAATTTTTATAATTTTTAATTTTGTTCTCACCAGTTTTGAAGTGGTACTATCATGGAGTGATTGTTTTGCAGATATGGTCAAGTATTTAGTTTGGTGCTCATACGAAATAGCAGAAATCATGAGACGACATTAAAGAAAATTTAAGTAGTATTTGCGTAAGTTTCAAGCATCTCTTGTTGGTTGTGGAGCAAATTTAACTCAATAGATACAATCGGGGTTATGTAATTGGCGATGGCGTGTTAAACACACACACACACACACACCCAAACACACACATAGTTGGCAAAAACTATTAGAAGCACAATTAATCAGATTAAAAATGTAAGAATAAACAGGAAAACTGTTTTAAAAACAACTTGAATGTGCAAAAAGACGCAAACAACCCTCTGTTTGCCGAAGCATTGTAATGGATGGAATTAATACCTGAGGTTATATATATATATATATATATATATATATATATATATATATAAAGTAAAACTTACACAATTAGACAGAACATAAATGCACACTTATTATTATAACTATAGATAAAAGAGCAGCAGCTTCATTTAATAAATCGTATTGGATACCCCACATTAAGCAACATTAAAAGACTTAACTAAAAAATATATCTTCAAGGCTTAATATTTACAATTACTCATTACCAATATATATATATATATATATATATATATATATATATATATATATATATATATATTAGTGATGGGACGATTCCAATATTTTTCCCGATTCCGATACAATTACCGATTCCGTGCTAAATTCCTGATTTCGACACAATTACCGATTCTGATTCTTTATAAATGTCTAATTACTTAGCTATAAGATTGTTATAATCTCTGATTTTCTCAAAAATCACATGTTAAATATGTAGATTTTTTTTTACATGGTAGTCACCACTTATCATGGCCCGGAAGCCACTCGAGGATAAGCGTTATTGCGTGTACAGTAATCACTGGGATAGTATCGTAGTAATCGTTAGTATTGGAGATTTGATAAATTGTCTTACTTAAGGGGTCGGTTCATCGGGAATTTGTTTATGTTGGACTTGAAGACATCCAAGTTGTAGTCAGGTGGGAAACAGACAAACGGAAGAGAGTTCTACAAACGTGCACTTCTAAGAAAGAAGCTTTGTTCATGGAATCTACGTTTTGGTTTTGGCACAGATAAAGAGTGGAGAAAATTTTGGACAGTGGTTTCAGCTAGACGGGCGTTTATCGTCAAAGATTGACAATATCGTCAGAGATTGGAACTCAGACGAATACTTGCCATGGAAGTAACGATAAAACAAAGACAGGTTCGCAACGTCTCTTCTGTGGGAGAGAGGTTGCAGAGAAGAGAAAAGAGCATCCCCCACTAAGCCACGAAGTCTATTTTGTACTCTGTCAAGGCAGGATAGGCTGTTTTAGCAGTTTTTGCCCAGACGTGGCAGCAGTACTCCATCCTTGGACGAACTTGGCTTTTATATAGATAGAGAATTGCATAAACAGTGAGATATCTTCTGGAGCGGTAAAAGGATCCTACCATTTTTTCAGCAACCTTGGCAACTGACTTGATGTACGTGTTCCATTTCAGGTCAGGAGTAAAGGTCAAACCCAGAAGCTTATCAAAATATGGAGCCTTCCCTCGACGAGAGCCATCCATTTCAATTGATGCCAGATGGTGATCAGAGCGTTGATGATGTAAAGATAGCAGTTTGGTTTTAGATGTATTAAAAGTAACCAGCCACAACTTCTCCCACTGTACCACGCGCTCAAGATCAGAGGAGAGAGAATCAGATAGAACTTTGTCATTTACGGCCTTGGATGTGTTGCCATATATGGTCGTGTCATCAGCATAGATGTCAACGAATGATTTAAGTATGTGTTTTGGGAGATCATTGATGCATATCAGGAAGAGAGTTGGGCTTAGGATGGACCTTTGAGGGACTCCAGCATTAATATTGATGGCCTCTGATTTCTGCCTATCAACTACTACTCTTATGAGCCTATTGGAGAGAAATGATTTTATGATCGAGAAAACATTTACAGTTATACCGTAGCTGGACATCTTGTGAAGTAGGCCCTTATGCCATACTTTATCGAAGTCCTTTGATATGTCAAGAGCAATTGCCTTAGAAAGGAAGCCTTTGTCGAGAGATTCACTAATCCTATGAGATATAACCATTAGTACATCTGCTGTAGATCTGGCAGAACGGAAACCATATTGCATGTTACTAAGAAGGTTATTTCTGCTGAGGTGGTTGACTATTTCTCTATTTAATATGGATTCCAGCAACTTACTCATGACACACAGGAGACTTATTGGTCTGTATTGAGGGGGAGATGACTTATCACCTGAATTCTTAAATACAGGGCATACTGATGTTTCCAGGGTGTTGGGAAGTACTTCTCATTAAGGCAACGCTTAAAAGATATTTCCCTAATCGACAAAATACACTTGTGGCGAACGATCAATCGATTTTAGTGTTACTGGTAATTGAAAACCAATCAATATTTATTATTTTATCATTATTACCATCAATGGAAGATTTTGTTTAAACAAAACCAAATAAAAAAGGACAATTAAAAGAATTTTTTTTGCATCGAAAATAGGCATTAATTTTTCCGATTCTTTTTTTTTTTAAATCAATTTTCTCCCCAAACAAAGCACAGTACCACTTTGAAGTAGGGGACTACTATAGGGGATATAAGTTGCAGGGACATTATGAAGGGAGATGAGTAGCAAGATGTTTGTTCACATTACACTTGAACTTCCGTACGTCAGTACAGTTTGGAAAGCAGAATCTCAGAAGGGAGTTCCAAAGTCTAGCAGTTCTGGGGAAGAAACTATTGTAGTAAAAGGTTTTCTTACACCTAGGAATTTCTACTGCGAAGAGGTGGGACGTAGCTGCTTGTCGGGTTTGTCGGGGGTAGTCACGTCGAGGAGGTACAAGTGCTTGTAGTTCGTCAGAGCATTCACGACTAAAGATACCAATTCCGATACCTCCAAATCTTCTGATTTTTCTGATTCCTGATTCTGATTAATCGTCCCAAAGCAAACATATATATATATGTGGGGGGTGGGGTGCGCGCGCCCCCAATATATATATATATATATATATATATATATATATATATAAATATATAATATAAAGCTGAATGTGTGTGTGTGTGTGTGTGTGTGTGTGTGTGTGGTCACGAATAGGCTCTTATATGGTTCACTATTTTAAAAAACTGATTACATATAATGATAGAAGATGTATCGAGACACAGGAATGGGCATGTTTGATCATGCAGAACGGTGGTTCATTAAAATTGTGGGGTCTGTGTTCGCGCCTGGTCCACAAAGTATGGAAATAAAAAATTTAAAAAAAACACGTTTACAAGTGTTTTTTATATAGATGTATATAATAATACTTTGATAAGTATGTTTCTACTTAAATAGGGATGATATAACAAAATTGTGGGGTCTGCGTTCTCGCCTACAAACTTTAATAATGACTTTTCATATCTATATGCGTAAGTATACTTTGATAATTATGTTTCAGTTTGAAGAAATATGGTATAATAAAATTATGGGGTGGTCGTTCGCACCTGACCTCCATAGTATGTAAATATGTCGCAAAATTTAACAAGATTTTTTTAATATAGATCCACAGAATATTGTGATAAGTGTTTCAGTGTGAACAGGTATGGTATAATAAATTATGGGGTTTATCGATTTTATTTTTACTTTCATCATCTTTTGCTTTTGATAATCCCGAATTCAACCCAAATTTACAACCCTTCCTTTTCATAACCTATCATACTTTCATAAATCAGAGTCCATTTTCTGTAGGTTGTTTTTGAACCCAGTCAACGACGGGTACCTTTGCTAGTATATATATATATATATATTGAAAATGAACCGTTTATTATTATTTGATGGTGAAATGCACAGGCCGACTTATATGTTAAGTCGAAAGGCTAGTTATTTCACAAAGGTAAAAATGACCAATGTTTTATGTTCATTCATTTTTTAATGGAAACTTCACGTTTTTTTTTTCGCGATAGAATGGAGGATGAGTCAAAATACAAAACATATAAAACCTTTTCTCTAAGTCTATTCATTTATTCGTCAAATGTGAATTTTGTTTCATAACTTTTCGTTAAACATACATGCACAAATTGTTGGCATCCATCTAGCCCAGTAAACAACAGAGTTTATTTGCACCCCCCATTATTCCGTTATTACAGAGTCTGTAATGACTGTGTATGTCTATCCTAGATCATCAGGCTCAGTTGGAGTTTCCACAAATGTAGGCGGTGTCCAATTCTGGGAGCTTTGTTTTCATGCTCTACTGTCCATACTATCTATTCTCCCTCAACTGTAGTACATTTTTACGAAGGATAGTTTTGGCTTATTTTCTGATCAACAAACTCGGTCACCGATTATCTCTATTGTTCATTATTATTCTATTTAATGTAGTTGAGGTGAAGTTTCATTGGTCCTCTGTGTGAATTAATTTCATAAAGTGCTCGACTGAACTCCAATCTATAATCCACCTTTGCCAAACTTTCACAAAAACACTTGACTAGCTAAACAATTTCCTCAATTCTCTATCTGTATAAATAAATACTAAAGATATAAATAAATAAATAAATCTAAACGCATATTCCATGAACAAAGCTTCTTTCTTAGAATTGCCAACATGTGGAACAGTGTTTCGCTGGCCTGCTTCCTGATAAACTACAACATAGTAGCCTTCAAATCTAATGTAAACAAGTTCTTGTTGAGCCGTCCCCATAAATAATGAAATTCTACACAATTTATACCATTAACAATTACTACACTACACCTTATATACATTAATCCTTATCATCGAGTGGCATTCGGGCCTTTATAAGTGGTGACTCCCAAGTAAAAAAAAAAGAAAGAAACCTGTAAATTTCAAAATAATTTAGTGGCTTAGTTTCAAACTTGTTTCATCAAATTTCCCATGTCCGATTTTGAAAAAAAAAAAAAAGAAAAAAAAAGAGAAGTAAATTGAATGCAAATCAAATTATCAATTTTAAGTGAATGTTTTCCAATGGAATACAAAACAATATAATATACTTATAATGCACTAAAAAAAATCATTGAAAATTTTATATCTATATCATTAATTGCTAAATGAAACATAATGTTTTTAAATTGCAACAAAATGTACATTACATAAAATAAATACAAGGTAATTTTTTGATTCAATTTAAATTAAATTTTTATACCTTATTTTGTAAAATTTATAAAAGTGCACTTTGAAGATAAATAAATTTCAAATTAAATCTTGTATCTTAATTTTAAAGCCTATAGTAAAAACATTTTGTTTAACAATTTTGGATGAAATGCTTTTCTAACTTGTATCTTATCTTTTTAAGATTATATTTTATAACTTTCCTTCTCTCTATTTCAGTTTGTATTTCTCCTTACACCACAACTCATTTTTTGCAACCCCCTCTTTTTATTATTACGGGTCCGAATATTCTCTCTGTTTCAGTTTGTATTTCTCCTCACGCCACAACTTATTTTTTGCAACCCCCTCTTTGTAATACAGGTCTGAATAATGAGAAAATCTGAATTTTATTTAACAAAAACTTTAGAATAAATTTTAGATTAAATTTTTTAAAACTTCTTTCGGAATAGAAAATCTCTAAAATTTAATAAGGAACATATTTCATATAGGTTTCATTAACAAATATTCAGTACATAACGAGAAAATTGAGATGAAAATTTCAAAAGGACTGAATAACTGGTTACGGTCAATAGTAGTTCTCGCCAGCGAAAGTCTTAGTTATTGTTATTCTATTATTATTAATATTTAAAACATTTTGTGCTCTACTCTTTCGGGCGAGGACTAATATATATATATATATATATATATATATATATATATATATATATATATATCCACAGCCTGACAACGTCGCAGCCCACAAGAGCCATGATAGCCAAGAAAACGGCCACGAAGCCATTGGCTGTCATGATTCTTGTGAGCTGCAACGTTGTCTGGCTGCGGAAATAATTATATATTCTCTCACATTCTAATATATATATATATATATATATATATATATATATATATATATATATATATATATATATATATATATATATATATATATAAGTAGATTTTTTCCCTCTATGTAAGTATTGTTTAAATTTGAATGAAATCTATGATTTTAGAAAGCCAGTGCAAAGCGGGGTTTTCTTTTTTTTTTTTTTTCTTAAATAATCATGTATTTGTTTATGATAAAACTTTTGGTAATTTTAACTTTTTTGACTCCATTATAAAAACTTCGTCTGAAAAACTTTTTTTTTTTTTTTTAAATCAAAAGATTGTCTCGATCGATAAAAACAAAAAAAAGTTTATAGTTGTACTTTTTTTTATTATGCAACTTTTCAACAAGTTAACCGCAAAGATAATCAAGCCTTGAAGTAAACATAAACTACGCTACAAATCATGTTTATTGCCTAAACTCATTTGTCCTATCATGATAAATTTGTCTGAACAGGTGTTTTTGTTGATCAAAAGATTTTGTCTTTGTGGATATTTAGAAAAAAAAAAATTCTCAGTTTTTATGTCTTTTCCTGGTCACATTTTTTTAAAAAATAAATTAAAGCAGCGGATGATTAAGCATTAAATTAGTTTTTTTTAATCTGCAAATGTGAAACCAATTTACTTTGATTGGCGACATATTTATGCGGAAGTAAAATTCGCAACCGTGTAATTTCCACCCCAGCCACATATCTCTACTTCTATTATTATATAAATGGAAATCTGTGTCTGTGTGTGAGTTCATTCCCTATAAATTCGAAAACGGCTGGGTCGATTTTTTATGAAATTTCACACAAAAATACTTTATGTACCTGGCTGTGTACTTAGATAGGTTTTTCATTGGAATGTCTTCGATAAGTATCGGTAATCAATAATTAAAATAATCCAATGAAAGAAGGAACAGGCGATTTTGATCAAACTTAACACCGTACACAACCTAACATCACAAGTGTATTCGAGAAACTATATTACCACAGAAGCCGAAAGTCTCGACATATAAAAGCAACAGTGGTTTCTTTGATATAACAGAGACGCGTTCGAAATAAATTTCTGTTGAGAGCACAACTTAACTTGACTTTTGCATTTTAAACATTAATTAAAGCTGTTATATATAAAAATAATTTTATAAAATCAACAGTAAATTCTTTACAGCGCGATGTAGACTTCAATGTATTGTAGACTAAGTCATTGCGGGGAGGCCTGTGAAACTTACTCCCGGTGCACCGTGATGGGTCCCCAACTAGACCAGCCAATCAATTGATTTGATAGAAAAATGGGCGAATTTACCGATTTCGATGACAATAAAAATATGAAAGTATCAAACATTCGTTCAACATCATTCACTTCCGGGCAACTTCGGGTCTTCCTGCTGATATCTAGTAAAATAAAACGCGTCTGTATACATATATACATACATATCTATGTATGTATATATGTGTGTGTGTGTGCGTGTGTGTATATATATATATATATATATATACTCGGTTTTTTTTTATATTCAAAAGTAATGGATTAGTGAATTCAACGAGGTTGTTAGATAGTGTTCAATAAAAAGAGCTGATAATACTTGTTTATTGTTATGTAAACATGCTCACATCCCGCTGCTACAAACAGCCACTTGTTTCAATCAAACAACAGATATCATCAGGCAGCGACTTGACTATTCAAATGTTCAATGAATAACCAATGAATAGTCAAGTCGCTACCTGATGATATCTGTTGTTTGATTGAAACAAGTGGCTGTTTGTAGCAGCGGGATGTGAGCGGGATGTGTATATACATACATACACACACACACACACACACACACACATATATATATATATATATATATATATATATATATATATATACATATAGTAAATCAAGGGCATGCATACATATGCCTGAATCAATGAAGTGTATATCTAAATTAGTGATGGGACGATTCCAAAAAGTTTTCCTGATTCCGATACAAGTACCGATTCCGATTCTTTTAACATTTCTAAACATTTAATTAGATATTTGATGCTTTTTAATAATGTTCAAATGATCGTAACCCCATCCTCATGTAATATCCGTATATAATATTTTACAAAACGTAAACTTGGGAGGGGACATATATTACAAGAATAGATCTTACTAAACATTTTCCCCAAATGTTTTCCTTGTGACTAGTTGAAAATTGTAAGAGAAAATTTGTTTTTCTTTTAAAATCATCTTCATTTTCTTTTTATTTATTTATTTGTTTGCGAACTATTATCCTCATCTTCATAGGTGTTGTTTTTTCACAACGTTTCGGTCAACTATTCCCCTGTTCTTCGTCAGGTGGTTAACCACGACGGGATAGAAATGCTGAGTTTCTTAACTGCATCCTCAATAATTACTGCCTTCCATAGTTGTTGTCCCCTCACCATGTTTTGGCCAACTAATCCTCTGGCCGGCTTTGGGTAGGATTGAAACTGTCATCTTCAGACAATGCTCACCTGGAACAGTAAAGATTCAACGCCTCTATCCATTGCCCCTGAAGGGTGATCAAAATGTGGTGAGACGGCAATAACTATGGAAGGCAGTTATTACAGTGGATACATTTAAGAGACTTAACATTCTTAACTCGTCGCGGTTAACCATCTGACGAAGGTCAGAGGTATCGTAAGTCGAAACGTTGTGAAACAACAACTATGGAGATGAGGATAAATATGCAAATTACTCATCTCAAAGGATTCCCATAATAAAATAATATATCATTTTCCTTTGTTCGTCCTTCATGCTGTTCGAAATTTTCATAAACGATTTTAAAAAATCGAAGATTGGTATGTAAAATAGGAAAACTCTGTAGGATCAGAATAGTTAACGAATCATGTTCCATATCAGAAATAAGTTTCTACATAATAATGTTACTAATTTAGAAAACCATTCTTAACATTCGGAGGAGTTTCTGTTAACTATTCTCTACCTTCTTTCTATGAAGAAATGTTAATATTTTTTCGCAATTCTAAAAATTTGGTTAATTATTAGACTAGTTTGCCTTACTGTAAAAGGAAAAACAAGCTCCAAATACTACTACTACTACTACAAATAATAATAATAATAATAATAATAATAATAATAATAATAATAATCTATCTATCTATCTATCTATACAAGTGAAATGGTCTCTGTGCGTGTCTGTGTGTGTACATTTCCCTACCAAACTACTCTGTCAATTTTCAGTCTACAGACTCGAAATTTGATATAAGGGGTATTGAGATTTAGGAAAATCTGTTTAATCGGTTTTCGGTCAAATAATTGCATTCATCTGCAAAAGGTCTAGCTAATTTGCATATTCCTTTAAACATCAATTTTAATCAATTCCCTATTAGTTTTTTCGATTTTCTTATAGGACTTATAGGACCATTGCCCGGGTATTTGGAGGGGTGTGTTGAGCAAAAAAAAAAAAAAGTGGTAGTAGGCAGGTAGGCTCGAATCCGTGACACGAAGGCGGAAAAGAAAGTGAAAGAAAATCTGACGTCTTACTGCTACTCCATGACGGGACCGGAAGTTCGGAACGTTAAAATTAGGCAAAGTCAATCCAACCGATACGATGACTTGCAAAAATGCCTCGCAAAATATCGACACCTCCTTGTACAAAACTGCCTAGTTGATGGCGAAGAAATTAATGTTTTTGGCCAATTTTTTTATATTTGTCGTCCGACAACTTTGAGTTTCAAAATGATACCGACCTCGTGAAAATCCCTCGCCTCTGTCGAAAGTTTTAAGCAGACTTACATACATACATACATACATACATACATACATACATACATACATACATACATACATTAAAACAGGCAGATGAGATTTATATTATAGAAGATGATTATCTTTATTTTACGATTATATATTTTATAATTGTATTCATGCAGATATTCTACACGATTTATACTTGCGTAATATTTGCGTAAGAAGGTCATAGTAAACATAAACCTCTTTGTATATGTACTTATGTATGCGTATATTTGTTTAAAACATTTTGGCTACAAAACTCCTCTGTCGGTTTTTGGACTACAGACATGAAACTTAATATGTAGGGTGTTCGAACCCATGCAAAACTTTATATTTTGGTTTTAGCCGGGAAAAAGCGGCGCAAAAGTGAGAAAATTAAAAAATGGAATTTGCCAAGGTCGAACGACAGCATTACGAATATGCATGCGTAATGTAATAGCTATTTGTCTATGTTTTAATTTGTAGCCTTGCAGAAAACATGTCTTCATAGCTCAGGTATTAACGTCAAGGGCAAAAGTAAATCGTAAGCTAAACGTTTGGTTTCGATTCTCGGTGGTGGCTCACGAGTCATTTTGTTTTTTCTTGTTTTTTTACTTTTTAAATCATTACCACACACACACACACACACACACACACACACACACACACACACATATATATATATATATATATATATATATATATATATATATATATATATAAAGCTGAACGTCTGTGTGTGTGTGTGTGTGTGTGTGTGTGTGTGTGGTCACGAATAAGCTCCTACATGGTTGACTATTTAAAAAAAAAACTGATTACATATAATGATAGAAAATGTATCGAGGATCAGGAATGGATATTTTGATCTGGCAGAACGGTGGTTCATACAAATTGTGGGGTCTGCGTTCGCGCCTGGCCCCCTCAAAGTATAGAAATAAAAAATGAAAAACAAAAAAAACGTTTACAAGGATTTTTTATATAGATGTATATAAGAATACTTTGATAAGTATGTTTCAACTTAAAACGGGATGGTATAATAAAATTGTGGGGTCTGCGTTCGCGCCTGTACTCCATGGAAATATGGCACAAACTTTAACAAAGACTTTTCACATCTATTTGCGTAAGTATACTTTGATAATTATGTTTCAGTTTGAAGAAATATGGTATAATAAAATTATTGGGTGATCGTTCGCGTCTGACCTCCATAGAATGTAAATATACCACAAAGATTAACAAGGTTTTTTTAAAATAGGTGAGGGTCCACAATAACACCTTAACTTTAATCTTAATTCACGTTAGCTTTTATTTATTTTTTTGAGTTGAATCATATTGTGTCGAATAAATTCACCTCATAAATTCACGTTCTTATTAAAGTGAAAGCCCCCCCCCCAAAAAAAAAACAATCGTAACTTTAGACAATTTTCGACACAAATTTTGCATAACTCTGTTCTTTCCTTCTCCACTTGCACGTGGCGCTCTTTCGAAAATAGATAAATAGATTAATAATAAAAAATAAGAACGTTACTTGTTATCGTGTCAAAAGAAGGAAAAACCCTGCTCACGTAATTACGTGTCCTTTTAAAAATATTTTACATAACCTTTTAATTTTTATTTATATATCTGTTTAAGCTGTATTTTTGTCAGTGTACTAGAAGGAATTCAGTTGATTACAACCCTTTCTGCGTGTTCTCTACATTACAATAGTACAACCCTGAATCCGACGGCGCAATACAACACCGTTCAATTCTATAAAACTGAAACGAAGCTGTTCTGCTTGAAAAAGGCACCATTTTCTTCTTATTCATATTTATATCGATTCTTTGCTTTAAAAAACTAAAGTAATTACATGTTTACTCTTTTAATATCCCATTTTGCTGTTTCGGATTATTTTACTAAAGTAAGTATAGCTTCATTATTTTTCAAAACTATTTTTGTTTCTTTGTTTTTCGATATTTCGTCGATATTAATTAAGTAAGAGTGTTTAGCAGAAAAGCCAACAAACGACTATCCGAAAAAATTAAATATACAAGAAATAAATGTTACCATAGTCAATAAAAGTTCAGTTCATGTTTTTTTTTTGCTTTGAAATTGTTTTTAATACTCTTTACTTGAAATAATTTCAGCGAACCGAAATTAAAACAAAATTTGAGGCGATAACTACTTAAATGAATTTTTATATAAACTACACATGCCATAATCGAATATTCCTCAAGCACAAAATAACAGAAAACATCAAAATATGTTTATAAATATTCCTTACGTTGACGGAACTCTCTTAAATTGTTAACACAGAATGCTCAGATGCCCCTCCTTCAAATTGAAAACGGGACTCTCCATTTCAAAGTCGCTGCCATTTTGATTTTTTTTTGGTTGGTCACTCTTGCCTACGAACGGAAACAAAGTTGATATAAAAAAATATATTTTCGCGAAAATTATCTTTCATCATATTTTGCTTAGGGTAGCATTTTTGAGTATCAAAACCTATCTCTTTACAACCTCCTCCTTTTCATAACCTATCATACTTTCATCAATCACAGTCCATTTTCTGTAGGCTGTTTTTGAACCCATCAACGACGGGTACTTCTGCTAGTATATATATAAAGAGAGAGAGAGAGAAAGAAAGAAAGAGAGAGAGAGAGAGAGAGAGGGTGATCGTTTGTCAGAGTTTTCCTTCTCTTACATGAACCGCCTTTACTCTGGCTAAGAAGCCTCACTCACACATAAATTAACGTTGAGCCCTATTTAGGGAATTAAGAAAAGAAACGGTGAATGCTTTTTTTCTGGAATGATGCATCATTCTGACATCGCTATCGTTGAATACTCTCTTTGGTTATTTTCTGCGAACATCCGCCAACATGGCAGTCATAGGTACCTAATTTTCTTCCGTTTATGTGTTAGTTACCGGTGGCCTGGAAAAAAGGCCGCTAATCTTCGAAGTCAGTGGTGGCTTTGGGGCAGTTAGAACCTCCCAACCAGTAGTAATTATCAGTTCCATAATCATGAAACACTAGTGTTTGTAGGTATATATATATATATATATATATATATATATATATATATATATATATATATATATATATATATATATATATACCTACAAACAAATTTGTTATATATATATATATATATATATATATATATATATATATATATATATATAACAAATTGAATTTAAAGTCTGTAAATTAGAATTTAGCACAAATTTATTATTCGAAAAGGAATACAAGTTGAAAACTTTAAATTTTCCTGTTTCGATGGAGTTTCAAAGAATGGATTTTATTTTCAGAGGAAAGTATTTAGCAAACTAATATTCGTAGCAGAATATAAATGTTACTGGTTAGCACATAAATTGAAAGCTACACATTACGAAAGAAGTCATAATCATATGGAAGTTAATAATGATGCAGAAATATACAGATTAAAAGGATATTCCACAGGAAGTCTAGGCCCAATGAAGACAAGTTTAAAAATGTGATACAATCCCCCCAAAATGTTGATTAGTCAAATGTAAAGATACACATGAAAAATTTCATTAGTAATTGTAAAAATCCAAGGGGTTGAAAAGTAAATTCCAAATGTGAAGATAGCATCCTAAAATTGCGACAGAAGATAATAAATAAGTTATATATATATATATATATATATATATATATATATATATATATATATATATATATATATATATATATATATATATATATATATATATATATATATATATATATATATATAGCAGGGAGACCAGACGTTGCCCGGGATTGAATGATGATCAACAAATATTTCACACTCCTATATTTTTATTTTCATCAAAATCCGTGTAATCGCCCGGGGGGGGGGAAGCTTCACATGCCCCCATGCTGTAACTTAGTCCAAAATATATGTTATTCTACATTGCATTCTAGAGCACCTACTGTTTCCTTTATAAAATTATTTTATATAAACTTCTTTCCAGTTAACGAAAAAAACATTAAGAAATTTACCTGCGGTGTTTGAACCTACAGACCACGTCATGCAAAAACACAAAAAAACAAACAAACAAAAAAACACGTAAATTTTTAAGTCCTGAAAAATTCTTTTCAGTTAATGAAAAACATTTTTTTTTAATTTACGTGTGGAGTTTTAAGCTACAGACTACGTCAGGCCAACCCCCCCTAAAAAAACACGGTGTCAACTTACCCACAGAAGAATTTTCACGGCCCATTGTTCTATCATTGTTGCAAAGCGACGACATGGAAAATGGCTTTACCGATGATAGATAAATTAAAATAACGGTTTCGATTATCGATATATATATATATATATATATATATATATATATATATATATATATATATATATATATATATATATGTATATATATATATATATATATATATATATATATATATATATATATATAAAATGAAAATTACGATTGAATTTACCAAAATGATCCAAGATGGTAAAATTAAAGTAAATTATAAATATTAAAGAATTAATATTTATAAAATTATCTCAGCCAGATATAAAAGCTCGATAAAAGCAAATAGGAAATAGAGCTTATAATATGAGCAAACAGTTAATAAAATATGTTAAAAAACACTTTGAAATGAGTTAAAAACATATTTAATCTGAAAAGGAAACACTAGATAAATGGATAGTCCTTAATCCGCGGAGTTTCGAAGAAATACTCTCCTTCTCATCAGAGGGTAGGAATTAGCAAAGATCTTACTTGAAAACAAAATAAGTTAAGCAGAGGGAATATGGTAAAGAAAAAGGTGATTACACATGAATGGATAGTCTGGTGGAAGATAAAAAATCCAGTGACGGTAAAATCCAAATGTAAAACTTCAAGAAAGTTAAAAGAATTTCCATTTGTACAAGTAAAATCCAAGGAAATCCCGTAATTGGAAGAAAATGGTCTATAATAATCCAAAGGCAGAAATCCATGGAATAATTCACAAAAATGTGTACAAGGAAAAAAATAATATTAATAAAAGAAAAATAAGATGTGCTTTTCACTCTACTTCCGAGACATAATCGAGGGGTATTCTGAGACAAAACTGAAATAAGATCACTCCCAGACTTATACACTAAATTTCTGTAAATTTTAAAGAAAATCTGTTTTGGAGTCTATAAGGAACAAACTCAGCACATACAGAAAAGTTGCATATATATATATATATATATATATATATATATATATATATAGTCATCCACATACAGTACTGTTTCGCAGCTCATCACTGCGGCTAGACAGGCAACTGCCTCAAACCAAGATCGAAACCCGACCGCGCAAATAACAGTCAAGGGTTTTCACCACTACGCTATACGGTTGCTGCTGTGTGGGTCATGAATTAACGATGTTTTGACATCGTCATAATGTCTAACTTCCCAATATGCTCAACCCAAGATAGGGAGCATTATAGTCATCCACATACAGTACTCTTCCGCTGTTTCACATCTCATCAGTGCGGCTAGACATATATACACGTGTGTGTGTGTGTGTGTGTGTATGTGTGTGTGTTTGACTTGTTATTCCTAAAGATAGAATCATTATAAACTGCCTTATGTCCTAATTCTTGTGTAAAGTATAAATGATGCGTGATCCTGTCGGCCAGAGACAAGTCCGCTTACTGCTTATATATTCGTAAACGTTTCTCGTGCTAACGTTATAGATCACAAGCGTCAGTCAAGTCGAGCATTAAACTATTTTGTTATTTGTTTTATGTTCCACTGGAAGATTTCTGCCTTTACTTAACCATCAAAACAGGTTTCGTTGGGTGGACAGCCGCCCGCTTCTTGGTGGGCTACGGCCTTGCGGGACATTTCCTTTGTGGGTTTCTATTTTGCCGTGAAAGTTATTGGTCCGCCATTTTTGTACAGCGGTGGAGAATAAATCCGCTACTTTCGTCGACCAAACAAGAAAAAAGGAAATAAGTATCAGATAGAATATTACGTACTTAGATTTGCTGCAACCCGTGTTATATTAGTACGTAGAGTTCAGCTTCACTGTTCATTTAATATCTCTACTATTATATAAAGGAACTTTGCCCGTGCGTACGTGTATCTGTGTGGCTGTGAGATCATTTCCTATGGACTCGAAAACGGCCGGGCCGATTTTTATGAAATTTCGCACGAAGGTACTTTATGTGCCTGGCAGTGTTCTTAGATATGTTTTGGATGGGAATGCTTTCGATACGTATCGAGAAACGATAATCAAAATAATCCGATGAAAGAATTAATTGCGATTTTGATTAAAGTTAACACTTTAATAGCCTAACATTAAAAGTGAATTTGAGAAGTTTTATTATCAAGCATACATGCTCGGCATATAAAATCAACAGAAGGTTCTTTAATATGACAGAGGCACGTTCGAAATGAATGTTTCTGTTTAAAGCACAGTTGAATAATGATATTTGCTTTTTTCATTTTCAAGTTAAATTCAAGCCATTAACACCACAATGGCATTAATGCCGGACATATAAAGTCAATAGTAGGTCCTTTTCGAAATGAATGTTTTCGTTTAGAGCACAATTGAAGCATGATACTTGACTTTTGCATTTTAATTCAAATCATTATATATAAAAATAATTTTATAAAATCAACACCAGGTTCTCTACAATGCAATGTAAACTAAAATGTATTGTGAACTAAGTCATTGCGGGGAGACACGTTAAGCTTCCCAGTGCACCGCGATGAGTCCCCAATTAGAGCTGGCAATCAATCGACTCAATCAATGAGCGATTTCACTGATTTCAATGACAATAAAATATGGGAGTGTGAAACATTCGTTGATAATCATTCAATCCCAGGCAACATCGGATCTCTCTGCTAGTTAATAAATATTTATCATTTTATCATTAGAAACAACAATAAAAAATTAATTTTTAAATAAATAAATAGAACAAAAACAATTAAAAGAATCATTTTTCTTTTGCATCGGATTTTTTTCCTATTCAGATAATCGTCTCAAAATTAGTATTTATTGTTCAAAGAGTTTCTAAAAATTAGTGAGTTGAAGAAAAATATCTCTACCTCTGCTATTATATAAAAGTTATTTTGTGTGTGTGTGTGTGTGTGTGTGTGTGTGTGTGTTTGTTTTCCTTACTCATAGGTTCCGAAACGGCTGAGCCTTTTTTTTGCAAATTTCGCACAAAGTTAATTCACATATCTGGCAGTGTTCTTAGGTGTGTTTTGCCCAGAAATTCATCCGATAAGTACCGTAAATCGCAAAAACATTCGATCCTAAAAATAGTCTTTTTTTCTTATAGATAAGAAAGAACATTTTCAGGGGAATATTTGACGTTTCACCGGCCAAGGGAGATAATTCTCAGCAAATCAAGAGAGATTCAGTTCTCAGCAAATCATTTTTTCTTAAAAAAAAACAGTGCTATTGTCGTCATGATATATAGCTCAGTGGTAAAGCATTCTACTACAGATTGCATAGTCCAATGTTCAAGCCCGGGTGTACCTCACCATTTTATTTTAATTTTTCTTATTGATGAGTTCAATTTACCATAAAAGAAGAGGTACCATTTAAAATCGCCACAAATCATTTCTTCGTTTACATATTTTAAAACTAAAAGTTAATAAAAAAAGACTTTTCCAGGGCATTCATCGTCAAGAAATAAATATCAGCTGATGTGATATTGTAAACAAACACAGACATAATTTGATGAACGACATCATAATTATTTTTTTAATTATTTTTTGTTGTTGTTGTGAATTTGTCTACCTGACAAATTATTCCTCGTAATCTATAATATAAATCTCACCTGTCTGTTTAAATGTATGTATGTATGTTTGCATGTCTGCCTAAAACTTTCAACAGAGGCGACGGATTTTTACAAGATCAGTATCGTTTTAAAGTTCGATCCTTCGGACGACAAATATCGAAATATTGGCTAAAAACTTTAATTCCTTCACCCTCAACACTTTTCTACAGGTAGGGGTCGCTTTTTTCGCCAATATTTTCGAAAGTCATCCCCTCTTTTCGATTGACTAGCCTTAATGTAAACATCCATAACTTCCCGTTTGGTGATGGGCGTAACATCAAAGACGTCACTTTTTTCGCGTTCTTTTCCTTCTTCACGGTACGGCGTCGAGCCTGCTGGCCTACTACCACTTAAAAATTTTTTTTTGCTCAACACACACCTCCAAACACTCGGACAACACCGAGCACTCAGGCTAGTATATAATAATAGAGGATTGATTCTATAGTAATACATATGCAATCTGCGTCAGCTAGTCAAATTTAAACTTTGAAATATTTCGTGTATCTATGACGTGAAATGAATGCTTTAATTTTGTATTTGTTAAAAACTTCATAGAAATAACAAATTAAAATCGTCTTATCAGAATAAAAGTTTGATATTTCAACTTATGTTATTTTATTGTGCTCCTTTTCACCTCCAAACAAGGTACATAGTGCGCTACTATCGTGTCTGTGGGGAGTTGAGCAGCGAGATTGAAGGTTTTCGAAAGAAGTTTATTCAACTATTGTATTTTGTGGCAAAATGTGTAATTATTCACAAAATAACAAACAAAATAAAAAAAATAAAAAATAATAAATTAAAAGAAAAGAAATAACCGGCCATATTGTGATACGGGTATTTTCGAGATATTTGTAGAGATATGTTAGCTTAAAAACTAGACTGTCAAATAGTTTCGCGCACAGCGTACACGCAGACACAATTTGTAAAAAAAACAAAAAAAGATAAGCAATTATCGCCCTTTTGCCCTCACACTAATTTCCCTTTTTTTCTTCTTCTGTCTGTCTCTCTCTTTTTCTCTTTTCCCTGAGGCATGCATCGTGACGGACGACGCGTGACGCGTTCCAATTTTGGTTTACACACGCAAACCGATTCCGTAATGAAACGAACTTTCGCGTACTGATGCAGCCTTACTGAGGTAATCCAAACATTGCAAAATCACGACAAAATCTACAATTCATGAATTACCTCGGTGACGACATTAAACAAAATATTTAATCTTAAACCACACATGATCGCTAGAGATAAACAAACGACCACGTACGCAACATACACATAGTTTTATACATTTTCCACCAAAAGGTATTGTCTTTATAAAAAAAATGTATAAATATTTTCTACTTGTTTTTAATAAAGTCTACAGATTGTAAATACATAAACTCGGCGTTTATTTTCATTAATTTATGTAGTTCGAACACGTTATGCTACCGTAACATATTTGCTCGAAGCAATTATTTGTAAAAAGAACCAAATTAATAACTAGTGCAATTCCAAAAGAAAATAGCGCCGTTAAGTATGGCATAAGTATTACAATGGAATCTATAAAAGTAAACACAAACGCGCGCGCGCACGCACACACACACACACACACACACACACACACACACACACACACACACACACACACACACACACACACACACACGCACGCACAGAACTAATTTTTTGTTTTTAAAAAGAAAAAATGGGGAGGGGAAGAGCTTTTTATTTTTACTTTTTCCTTAATTGATTTCTGATCGATTTTTAAGACTGCACGAATAAAAAGGCTATGTCATTTGAGATATGACACACCGGTCAACTAGTACCGCGTGATCTAACTTTTCCGAAATCAGAAAAAAGTTAGAAATTTGGCGCCTCTTTCGTACATTAGCACCTGGAAGAGAAGTATAGACGTGCATGTCATCATATGCAACTAATGTATAGCTGAATTAGAAACGGAAAAATAATCGAAAGAAAGATTTTTTGCAACGATCCAACTACACAGAAACGGTTGTCACCTTCCCCCTCTCCATCTATATATATATATATATATATATATATATATATATATATATATATATATATATATATATATATATATATACTAGCAGAAGTACCCATCGTTGACTGGGTTCAAAAACAGCCTACAGAAAATGAACTGTGATTGATGAAAGTATGATAGGTTATGAAAAGGAGGGGGTTGTTAAAGAGATAGGTTTTGATACTCAAAAATTTTACCCTAAGCAAAATATTATGAAAGTAAAGATAATTTTCGCGAAAATATATTTTTTTATATCAACTTTGTTTCCATTCGTAGCCAAGAGTGACCAACAAAATGATGTTTACTTAAAAGAGAAAATGTTATATACATAATAATATAAATATACAATAAATAAATGTTACCATAGTCAATGAAAGTTACTTTTATGGTAGAAAAGTTCATTAGTTTGTATTTTTAAGTAGTTTGTAAAAAAAATTTTTTTTTTTTTAATTCACGAACCGATTTAAAAATAAATCAAAATGGCAGCGACTTTGAAATGGAGTGCCCCGTTTTCAATTTGAAGGAAGGGCACCTGAGCATTCTGTGTTAACAATTTAAGACAGTTCCGTCAACGTAAGGAATATTTATAAACATATTTCTTCAAACTGAAACATAATTATCGAAGTATACTTACGCAAATAGATATGAAAAGTCTTTATTAAAGTTTGTGCCATATTTCCATGGAGTACAGGCGCGAACTCAGACCCCACAATTTTATTATACCATCCCTATTTAAGTTGAAACATACTTATCAAAGTATTCTTATGTACATCTATATTAAAAACCCTTGTAAACGTTTTTTTTTTTAAATTTTTTATTTCCATACTTTGGGGGCCAGGCGCGACCGCAGACCCAAAATTTTTTATGAACCCCCGTTCTGCCAGATCAAACATACCCATTCCTGATCCTCGATACATCTTCTATCATTATATGTAATCAGTTTTTTAAAATAGTCAACCATATAGAAGCCTATTCGTGACAACACACACACACACACACACACACACACACACACACACACACACACACGCTCAGCTTTATATATATATATATATATATATATATATATATATATATATATATATATATATATATATATACTAATCTGGGAACCCGGCGTTGCCCTGGTGTTTGGAGGTGTATGTTGAGTATGATGACTTTCGAACATATTGGCAAAAACAGCGACACCCCCTGTAGAAAAGTGCCCAGTTGAAGGTGTAGATATTAATGTTTTTAGCAAATTTTTCGATATTTGTGGTCTGAAAGGTCGAACTTCAGAACGATACTGATCTTGTAAAAATCCTTCGCCGCTGTCGAAAGTTTTAGGCAGACATGCAAACATACATACATACATTTATATATTGGTAACTGAAATTTTCGACCCAAACCGATTAAAAAGCTTGCCCTATCTCTGAATACTCTTTATGGAAAATTTCAAATCTTAAGACCAGAAATTGTTTGAGTAATTTGATAGAGACCGAAGCGGTCTATTTTTTAAACTTTGACTCCTATTATGACCCTTTAACATTTATTGTTTTGGGCTCGAATCAAGTTATTAAGTTCGATCCATGCTCAAGGAACCTATATCTAAAATTTCAAGTGTTTATACCCGAAATTGGCGGAGGAGTTTGGTAGAGTTCTCAAAGGTCAAATCGTTGAACTTTGACCTTTTTACAACTAAATTTCTGGTCGAAAACCGATTAGAAAGACTTTCTGAAATCTCCATACCCTGTATATCAAATTTCGAGTCTGTAGATTGAAAATTGACAGTTATTGTGTAGGGAAATGTCCACAGACAGACAGGGACACAGACACTTTCACACACACACACACACACACACACACACACACACACACACACACACACACACACACACACACATATATATATATATATACTAGCAAAGTCTCGACCTTAACCTTTGGCCTTGACTTTGAAAAATTGTGTTCACCATCTCTCGGTTGGAGATCATGATGATGTCAAGTTTGGTCATGATTGGTCCACTGGTGTAGGCTGTAAGAGAGTATATATACATAGGCTATGACCTTGACCTTTTTGATAAGGAGAGTGCCACTGTCGAAATATATATATGTGTGTGTGCATTCTTCTGGGTCTTATAATGCTCATTTTCTTCTCTTTCTGGTAACGTTCCCGACATTTTAGACATTCCTGGATTCCGGGTGATCACTATATAACTTCTAAACGGTTGTAGCTCTGATGAAAGCTGAGAACATCGAAGAATCTTGTTCCGTCAGATTACCACTCATTCTGCATTGCTAGAATAGAAGAGTGAGAAAGAACGAGATAGTCGGAGTCAGAGGACGTATGAAGACACGTGGCATATGTCGTATATTGACGTAGTGTCCTTCACGCTGGGTATAAACTCTTTAGTTCGGATGATCCTGCAAGAAAACGGACATTTCGAACAATACTTGTCACATTTGTTTCACAAGGATTGACGAGAATTGCAAAAACGAAATTCTCTCGACGGGGTTGCACGCACGATTTCAAAACTCATTCTCCGATCTGTCATCAAAAAGGTGACAGATTATCGACTAGAACTGATTTCCGTAAGATGCGTCCATTCACTGTACGTGTTTTCGGATGCAAATGCTATTTCTAAGTTGAGCGTGACAGACAGACGGACATAGCTTTCATAAAGATGTAAAGACGCGCAAAGAGAGAGAGAGAGAGAGAGAGAGAGAGAGAGAGAGAGAGAGAGAGAGAGAGAGAAAAGAAAATGTCTGCACATTTTGATATGCAAATTCCTATTTCGATGATGCAAATCGATTTTCCCTCATCTTTTTCTTACGTCCAGCATTTCAGTTTCTTTATTTCTTCTGTTCAATTCTTTCATAGTTACGTCCTCACTCGATCAATAAGTCGATCAGTCTGTCGTGTATAAGCGTTTTTTTTTTAAATAATAATAATAAAAAAAGAAATCATATTAAAAAATGAAGAAAAAACAACACGGTCAAACATTATACAATTTTTTTTTTTTTTGTAGGAAATCCACAACACTAATTGAAACATAAGTTTTGCGAAAGAAAAAATAACCGGACAGTTATGCACTGTGCGTGTACACGCCTTTGAGCTACTTGCATGCGTCTTGTTTAAATTCATGTCGGGTAAGGGTTAAATATAGGGTAAAGTTAGAGTTATGGTTTGATTAGAGTTATTCAATAATAAAATACAGAATTAACGCCACTGTGGAGCGCATCGGGGAATGGTGGACAACTATCTCTGTGCGCTTATGACGAGGAAGGGAGAGTTCAATTCAATTCAATATATTAGCACAAGATTCCAGCTCTGTAAATTCTAGGGGATAAGGATTTTACAATTGGTCTCATATATATATATATATATATATATATATATATATATATATATATATAAGGAGGGTCACCAACAATGTGTATTTTTTAACATTATTTTATTATTCCGTGTTTTGGTTTTTCATTGAAAATTATGTTTAGATCATTGTAATAATGCTTTTAAATCATTGAAATCGTTTTTAACGCGTTTCAGACGTTCTGTGAAGCGTCCTCTTCAGAACGTATTTAAAATGTGAGATATTTAGAATATACTCAAGATGTGTTTAAAATGTAAAAGAACATTTTCGTAGTTCATTTGAAATGTTTCCGAGCGGTGGGAAATCGAAATTACATTATTAATTTAATTTCGATTTGATAGAAGAAAATGTTGACGCAATGACAGCTTTTCTGCCATTTACTTCTTCTCATGACGTAACTTCCTGCACACATCGACTTAATTTTTAACTTTACGTCAAATTAAAAATTCCATTCTCTTGCTTACATAAACTTACGTGTAATTTTTCATTTTAATCTTAATTTTATTCACACAACATTTAAACATGCAACAAAGAAGCGGCGAGATAGAAAGAAAGTCGAAGAAAGGTGGCAATGAAGAAAGAGAAAGCGCAAGACAACTTATAAATATCACATATTGGCATAGCGTTCTTAATGTTGAGTCTAAAAACTGTAATAATTTCTATATCATTCTGAGTACGGTAACAATATATTCTGTATATAATAGTGGTGGGACGATTCCAAAATTTTTCCCGATTCCGATCCAATTACCGATTCCGTTCTAAATTTCCGATTCCGATTTCGAGTCTTTTAATATTTATAAATATTTAATTAGATTTTTTTTTTTCGTAAATTTTCAAATTATTACATACATCTCCGGGTAATTTCTGGGCATATTTTTTCTCAAATGTTTTTCTTATAATGTATTGTAAATTGAAAGACAACAAAAGGTTTATTTTGATTTTAAGCAAAGCTAAATTGTATCAGTTCGTCGTTAGTATACAACATGCTACTTAAACGTTTTCATAAACAGTTGAAAATAGTCGACAATTAGGAGGTAAAATGAGAAAACAATGTAAGAACAAAATATTAACAACACCCCCTCCCCATTGTTACGAACAAATTTCTAAATAATAATATTACTATTTAGAAAACCATTTTTAACATGGAGAGGACGTTGGGCTTCGGTAACTATTATGTGTCTTCTTTCTATGAATGTTTAAATATTATTTTAATTATATAAATTTTGGTGGGGTATTAAATTGATTTACTTTGCTGTAAAACAAAAACAAAACAAAAACAAAAACAAAAACTAGATGCAAATAATAATAACTAGCGGGACCTGTGGAAATTCCACAGGGGATTCATTCATATGTAATATATTGATGTTGGTATTCATGGCGTCTCTTGTTAAAACTGCAAAAATATTTATTTAAGCTAGCAAGGGCACCCGGCTTAGCCAAGTCGTTAAGTATAGTATTTTAATTCTTGCATATTTCGTATATATTATTATAGAGTTAATATTCTATCGATTTTTATATATTATAAAGTTGCGATTTCAAAAAAAATAAAAAAAATATATATATCTATATGACTTGGGTGCATCAGCTTGTTCCTTCAGCTATAATCGAAACCGAAGCCAAAATTTATAAAGAATTCTTGATAAAATTATTTATTAAAATAAAAAAAAAAAATTGATCACTGGAGTTCCATCAGCCATAATCGAAATCGAAATCGGAATTTATTAAGAATTCTTGGGAAAACTATTTATAAGAAAATAAATGACTTGAGTGCCATCAGCTATAATCGAAACCAAAACCAAAACTTATGAAGAATTCTTGGTAAAATTATTTATTATAAGAAATGGGAATCCATAATTAAACAATAGTCACTCGGGTGTAATCGTGACAAACATTATATAACACACACGCTATGGGATTAATATATAGTACTGATAAACGTTATCAAAGCCACGCTCCTTACCAACTACTAACCCTAAGTACGGGTGGCAATACGAAAAATATAGCAATTACATGTAATTTTATGATTTTGCTGATCGGCCTTAGATTTAGTGGTAATAATAACTGCTTAAAAAGTTATAATGTATCGAAATGGGACCAGTTTACATTATATTTATATGCACAACTGAACCCACATTCTAAATTCTAAAATAACGTTTCAGTGTGCTCACACATAATCGCCTAAAAAAGTAGAGTCTCATATGTTTTGGGTATTTTAAATGTAAATGAAAGTTGTTTCTTTTTAAGTTAACAAACTTCTCAATGTTTGCTTTTCCAAAGTTTTGATAAACTTGTGAGATTTCATCCGTGCCAAAGTCAAACAAAATATTAGGAAGCATGGAATATTTTAAAGGATGTGGTGATCAGATAAAACCAGCGCCAGAAAAAAAAAATTCAAGCATGTTAAATCTTAGTCCGAAGTCTCTAATAGCCGCCATATGGCCATTTATCAAATAGGTGTGAAAAGCTTTTTAAAATCTGTGATATTGAATAGGCAAGTGACCTCTGGGATATATTTAATTTGCTTACAATAAAAAATAATAAAAACAAATTAAATTATGGTTTGGAAAGTGTTAGCATTTTCTTGCTTCTAAAAAGGTGCCATAAAACTTTAATTATTTCAGAAGAAGCTGATGACTAACGCGCCAATGTACAGCTGGCTCAAACGAAATTGGCCCTACAACAATATAAATAATTTTTAAATTCTTTTAAACCGATATTTATTTTCTACATGCTTTTTGTATCTTATATTCTCTTTTATTTTATAAATGGACAGACAGATAGACAGACAGACTCGGCATAACTCAAATCATCTTTGTGAGAGTGGGTGAGTGGGCGATTGCTCAAACGAACATGTGGGGGCAGTAGTGAGAATCTTTATTGACACAAACGTATGAACATTAAGTGACTCCCATGGGGCCCCACCTCTGTTGGTGGGATGAACGATGTAACCCATACACCTCTCTTTCCATGGTGGGTTATCATGACAAGTTCATAGCTCTGTCAGACAGTGTGAGCCTGCATAAGGTTCCCAGTTATAAGTGGTAGAAAAGAAGCACGATTGGTGAGGGTGAGCGGTGTAACTCGTAAAAACTTCCCCCACACTTTGGTGGATTATCCTGTCATATTTAATAGCTCTACTTTTGAGCTTGCCCAGTGTTTTCAGTTGTAAGTGATCTTCATCCTGGGGCCTCAATCTCGTTGGTGGGAGTAAGCAGCATGACCCGTCAAAACTTCCCCTTTCTCATACTGGATTATCTGACCAAATTTGGTGGTTTTACATGAAACGGTGTGAGCATGCATATGGTTCCTCTTTATCAGTGACCTCTTCCCCCTTAGAACACAACTGAAGCATGATGCTTGACTTTTGAATTTTAAACTTTAATTCAAGCCATTATATAAAAAATGATTTTATAAAATGAACAGTAGGTTCTCTACAGTGCAATGTAGACTACAATGTATTGTGGAGTATTCTCCCAGTGCACCGCAATAAACCCCAAATTAAAGCAGTAAATCAATCGATTTGATTGAAAAATGGGTAATTTCACCGGTTTTGATGACAATAAAAATATGGGAGTGTGAAACATTTGTTGATCATAATTCAATCCTGGGCAACGTCGGGTCTCCTTGCTAGTATATATATATATATATATATATATATATATATATATATATATATATATATATATATAATGAAAATTACAATTGAATTTACCAAAATGATCCAAGATGGTAAAATTAAAGTAAATTATAAATATTAAAGAATTAATATTTATAAAATTATCTCAGCCAGATATAAAAGCTCGATAAAACCAAATAGGAAATAGAGCTTATAATATGAGCAACCAGTTAATAAAATATGTTAAAAAACACTTTGAAATGAGTTAAAAACATATTTAATCTGAAAAGGAAACACTTTGTTTTCAAGTAAGATCTTTGACTTACTTGTTGTTTCATCAAATACTTCTACATGCAAAATCCGATCCCGCATTTTGCTAATTCCTACCCTCTGATGAGAAGGAGAGTATTTCTTCAAAACTCAGCGGATTAAGGACTATCCATTTATCTAGTGTTTCCTTTTCAGATTAAATATGTTTTCAACTCATTTCAACATTTCAAAGTGTTTTTTAACATATTTTATTAACTGTTTGCTCATATATATATATATATATATATATATATATATATATATATATATATATATATATATATAGCAAATTATAGTGATTCAATGAAATTAAAAAAACCTTTATTCAAATCAAGGATTTTTTATTAGTAAGACATAGAATACTTTCGAAATGTTATCTCCTTATCCTATAGGTTTTCGATACCTACTATCTCTTCAGGGGAGAAAATATTAGCAAATAGATACAACGGTATTCACCCTATTTGCTAAAGTCAATTAGACATGGAAAATCGTAATCAAAAATTGATTAAATAGAATTCACATAGCGGGGGAAATTGAAGAAAAGGATATAAAGGTTTAGTTCCAAATTGTGCAGTAAAATCCAAGGTAACTTTCCTTTAAAGCAGTGAGGTAATGAGATCCAAGCTGTATATTGTGCAATCCACATCATAGACTAGAAATCCAAGTTGTGCATATTTCTGGAGTAATTCTTCTTCATGGGCCGGTGAAAAGATTTTTAAGGTCTGGTTGGAATTTTTTTTACTTTTATTAAAGACCTTAGTATTACTAGAATTAAACGTTAGTGAGATAGGATAGGTAGAAAGAGATAGTGGAGAGGAGAGAAATTTAAAATGAAGAGATGGATGGGGGGGGGGGAGAAGACATATATATATATATAACAAGACCGATACTGCACCAACCACACTGGGTGTCCTTAACCTCATCGGCTTCCACCCAATATGACAGGTGACTTTCAATCGTACATTGTCCCGTCACAAGTTGGCCTGTTGATCGTCTTCACCCACTTTGTTTTCATGGTGGGGCGCTTTGCCTCTCGATCAAATCGTCGATGTGGAAGAGCATGTCTTCCGACCCCTGGTTACGGTATTTACCCCCCCACCTTACGGTTTTATTCATAATGTTATTGTATTGTATACATATGCATTATATACTGTACTGTATTTTGTTACTAATTTTTAATGCCGTATCCCGGGATTGTACTGCATTTTCTTTGATATTCAAATATAACCAATTCAAACCATCAGAAACCCTTCGGTATAATCAATGGATTTTATTCTTTTTCTAGAATATATATATATATATATATATATATATATATATATATATATATATATATATATATATATATATATGATTAGTTTTTTGGGGAAAAATAAATCCAGCAGAGTGCTCAATTAAAAGAGATGAGTATTGGCTGAAGAGAGCTTGATATGGATATCTAAAACGGTCCTAATTATCGGGCTTGAAACCGACGGTACCAATTACTTATCTCATCTAACAACTTTCTGTACAGAGAGAGAGAGAGAGAGAGAGAGAGAGAGAGAGAGAGAGAGAGAGAGAGAGAGAGAGCATATGTAAATATTTTGTAATAAAATTGCAACGGTCAAGGTATAGTATATGTACTTTTGTATATTTTTGGAAAATTAAAATTTTAAAATCAGTTTGGGGATATCTTAAGTTGGACAGCCCCTAGTGTGAATGTGGTTTTGTGGTGACTTAGATGTTTCTAATTAACAGTAAGATAGAATTTTTGTAAAAGTAATTGTGGCCAAATCTCAACAACAACCATGTTTCCCACATTTTTGTACCTAATTTGCTTTGTACATAATTTGCTGTGGATAATAACGTTTGATATTTATAAAAATAAATATCTCAAAGTAGTAGTATCTGTTTCTGCATTTTTTTTTTTTTTTTTTTTTTTCACTATATTAGAATGATGGTTCTGCTCGGTCTTAGAAATTGTATCTTTAGAGGAGAATTAGTTCATCAGTGGTTGATTGAAGAACTCTTACCGGGGAATGTTGAAGGCCATCACGGCAAATTTGATGACTGCCTAGATTGCCACTAATATGAGACAGCTGTATATTGATTAAATGGCTTTCATGTCTTACCTGGAAACGGTGAAATATCTTTTCTGTCTCATTGTTCTTCCTTTATTTCAAATCTACTTCCAAGTCACTCTTTACGTTTTAATCCCCCCCTTTTTTTTTTGCTGTTCAAAGGGAAGTAACTCTGAATGTTGCACGCATAATTTATCTCCCTTGTAACTTTCTTTATTATTTTCAAGTCAATTTTCTTCATATTGACTTGTCCCAATCGGCTGTAAATCAGGGGTAATAATTATGTCTTGGCGACTGTGATGAATATATATATATATATATATATATATATATATATATATATATATATATATATATATATATATATATATATATATATATATATCATTGTTCACTTGAGATATTTTTAACGTGACTTAATTAAAAGATTTCTTATAGGATATTTTTTTGGATTTTAAAATACCAAGATTTTTAGAAACCGCCGACCGATTGTGAAGAACAGAACACAAAATCGGTGACGTCAGCATTTGTATTAACTATACGAAGTTTTTAATAAGTATGAAACAGCAGAAGCGACTTAATGATTTAAAAAAAAACTTTATTTTTATTTTTTAAACTAAATTAATCCTTATTATAATTTGGTTAGGTTTTATGATTAATATTATAAATATTTGTATATTGAATATAAAATAGTAGCATTCGAGCAGTAGTCATTGAAAAAAAGAGCGAAAATAAGAATAGGCTAAAATTATTTTTATTTTTCGTTAAATAAATCGTAGATGTTAATAATAAAAATGGTGCTTATGCACTTATGTTACCGTGCAATTTTTTAGAATTGTATTTACAAGTTAAATTTGAGTTTTACAATATTTTTTTATCACATTGTTAGATGAAAGTACAAAATAGATACAAAACTTCCTCCATCTCCCCATGTTAAGAATCACTTTCTAAATAATAACGTTATTATTACAGTCACTGTCATTTGTTTTTTTAAAATCTCTGCTTTTCTTCCCATTGCTATGTCTGCAGCTCGTTCCAAGCAAATTTTTTGTTCTAACTTTGGATGGCATCTTGTCTTAAAAGTTCTTCTTGCACTCGCGCATGTTTCTTCAAAAATACTCTTGCTGCCTCTTTAGGGCAGGTGAGGTGCTCTTTCGTCTTGGTGGGCAATCACCTAGAGATGATGTCATGGTAAAAGTGCTCGCTCAGTTGGTGTCAGAAAGGTCATCTCGAATAACAATTTGTTTGCCTCAAGTAAGGAAGTGACTTAAAAAAAACTTAACTAAAAATAAATTTGGAAGTCACTTCCTAAAAGACGTCCAACATATGCTTCCATGCAAAACGGATATTAAATCAAATACGACGATGATACCAAACTTGTTTACCAGAGATGACCCTACTAGAAACTCAAGTTCTAATTTACAGCTTTGACACTACAACAATGTCACTGTTTCTACCATGGCGAGGAAGGGTTGGAATTTAGGGGATTTTTTCTATTGCTATTACAGAGATAAATATATTAAAAACATTTGTGCTATTTTTCCTGGGGAGTTAGTTTATGGAATTTCTTGTTTCAATTCCTTTAGGTTTTCTATATTTATTTGTAGTATTTATATTCCTGCTTCAACTTACCTGTTGCTAGTTAGCGTCTGTAGTTTATGTTTGTTAGTTTCCGCATTTGAGGATTTTCCTTAATATTTCGTCTGTTTTGATCATTACCGTACATTGCGTAGTCTCAACCTTCCTTTTGATTTCAACTTCACAGATCCTTTTTTTCAGGTGCTCTGAAAGTTATTGGTATTATAGCGATTTTTTTTCACAATCCATATTCCTTCCTATTTATTCTCTAACAAGTTGCAACACTTTAAGAAGATTATAAAGTGAACCTTGGGTTTACTTTTAGGCAACCTCCTACTCTCGTTTCCCTTATTTCGTCCTTAATTTCTTATATACCATTAGAATTATCTATAATATAAATCTCACCTGTCTGTTTGTATATATGCATGTATATATGTGTGTATGTATGTCTGCCTAAAATTTTCGACAAAGGTGACAGATTTTCACGACATCAGTATCGTTTTGAAGTTCAACCCTGCGAACGACAAATATCGAAAAATTGGCTAAAAACATTAATTCCTTCGCCCTCAACTGGGCACTTTTCTACAAGGAGAGGTTGCTTTTTTCACCAATATTTTCAAAAGTCATCCCCTTTTTTCGATTGACCAGCCTTAATTAAAACGTTTACCACTTCCGATTGGGCAATAGATGCAACGGTAAAGATGTCACTTTTTTTTTCACTTTTTTTTTTTTTGGTTTTTTTCCCTTTTGCGGTACGGGTTTGAGCCTACCTGCCTACTACCACTTTTTTTTTTTTTTGATCAACACGCATCTCCAAACACGCAGGCAATGGGCACCCAGGCTAGCTTCTGATTAAGGGGAAACATTGCTGTTTTCTGAGTTGGAATTTGTCGTTGGTTAGTTTTTGACCTTGAAATAGTATTAACATTTTTTTTTTACCTCCGTACATCAAGTGGCTCCATGCCTTGTCGGGTGTTATTTTATGTTTTTTCTGTGCCGTGACCTTGACACTGTGATCTGTTGTTGAAATCTACGATTTTGTCATTTTCTTTTCTGTTATGATATCCTGTCTCTTTGCTTGAATGAATTTGTGTGTTAATAGCTTCAAGTCCCAGAAGATTTCATGCTTTGCATTTAAATAGCATCTCCAGATTTTGTTTGTACTATGTTTAAAGTGCAGATATTTGCATATTTCTCAATAGATTGTTTTTGTGCTTTTTTACCGCATTCATTGTTTTTTTTTTGTGTTTTTTTTACCGCATTCATTACGTTTCTTTTGGCCAATTAGAAAATGCATAAAAAAACTGTTTATAAAACATAAAAGCACTAAAATTCTCTTGTTTTTCTATTTGGACGAAACTGGTTCATTTTCGATTGCTTGAGGCGCAACTACCAACTTTAATCAATTCTACTGATTCTTGAAAGTAGATGTCACGCAGTAGTTATATGAACTCAAAAATCCTTGGTCTGATAGCCTTTTGCAACATTTATGTTAATGACGAAACCAGAACAAAACCTACTATTTCACTGTTGCAGTATAGAAAAAAAAAAATTCACAAACATTGGTTCCAGAACCTGTTGAAAACTATTTTGGTGCTTCAGCAGTGATCATATCTCTCGTTATCTGAAAGCAATAGAAAAAGAAAAGGCAAAGAGTCTGGTAAGCTATTAAATCAGATGAGTTCAAATTCAGTTGGATTGTTGTATTTCAAATTTTTGTGAATTATCTCCCTTGCTTGATTGTCTAACGTTTAGATTTAAGTTTTGTATTTGGTTTAGCATTTTACTCTCTGTTCTCTATAAAGATAAAGATATTAAGAAAAGAAATTTGCTCATTTTCGTTCAAAGTTTTGTCAATAAATTTTTTTACCTTTTTTGTGCTTTTTTTCTACAGCCCCTTTCTCACAGAAGAGAGATGGTGTGTCTAATCTACTCTATTGTTATTTTCTGAGCTCCAATCTATGGTTCTCCTACAAAGCATGCACAATAAAGTCTCATCTACCAATAACCATGGTAAATAATTTCCCTTTCTTCCTCAGAGAAACTTGAGCTAAATGTGTAATGTTGCATACACACTTTTACATACGAGTTAACGTGTAGGAACCGGATATGTGGTAGATTCAGTCGCAAAGGAGACAAAGTTAAAGAATAGAAAAGAAATTCAACTGTTTCAGGTTTTAAGAAAAGGCCTTGATTCTTCATTCTCCTACCAAAAGTGACTTCTCATTACGGCTGTGACGTCACCTACATCTCTAACATGATCGTCTTCTCTAACATGCTCTTTATCCTTTTCTTATAGTCTTTTTTCCTTACAGTGACATCATTTCTCATTCCATATGCCTTTGCACTGCTCCATTATATCTGGAAAGATAAGGAATAGGAAAGAACTAAAACTCACTGTTTCAAGTTTAAAAAAAAAGACCTTTATTCTTCATTCTCCTGCCACCCGCGACTTCTTGTTATGACTGTAAAGTCAACCACGTCTCTAATATGGTCATGATCCTCTTGAATGTGCTTGTGATCATGATGGTTATTCTTGGTCTGTGCACACATTCTTTTTTTTTTTTTATTTTTTTATTTTCTTCCTTGTCGAGATGGCACTTTGCACATCGCTCGTCATTTGCATACAGCTTTACCTGTAAATCCACTTCTTATGTGCCCAATGCTTACAAATAGCACAAGAAACTCAGCTACATCCAACCATCTTTCCATAAACTGAGCAGGTCAACTTTCCTCTTATTTTTTTATAGAGGCGTGTCTAATGCTGTGATTACTACTGACAATCAATTTGGTTTTGGTAGCATTCATTCTCAGATCTTTATTTTCCATAGCATTCTTCAAAGAATTTAACTTAACATCGTTTCGGCATCCAGTCTTTAAAAGTCATATAATCCATCATTCCCAAGTTGTTTCTGGTCAAGTTTGACTACCATACATTGCATACACATGATTGGTTGTCTCTTAAGTTTAAGCCTTATTCTTTAGACATCATCCAGAATGCAAATAATGCAATAGCTTTTGATTGAAATTGAATAAGGATTCTAAACATGGTGTTTAGTAGCAGCATATTTTGATTTTAATCTTATGGGATGTAAAAGTGGTGCATAACTGTTCGGCTTCGGAACTTAATTTTACCTTTCCTTGGACGGGTATTTCTAGTTTGATATGAATAGAATTAAGTCAGTGCTTGACCTGTATTATTTGGATGATTCGGACTTCTGTTTTCATATTAAGTGTTATTCTCGCAACGTTTCAAGCATATCTTGTTGGACTCGGGAATCTTTCTGTCAAACGCAGGAATCTATATGGAATGTGAATGTGAATATATGGCGAGTAATCTATAATATAAATCTCACCTGTCTATTTAAATGTATGTATGTATGTTTGTATGTATGTATGTATGTATGTATGTATGTTTGTATATGTATTGTATATGAATTGTATATGTCAGGTCATGTCATATGTTACTGGTACCATGTAACCCAGTACTACCTGCCTCATGGTTGGGTCACCGGCGACTAAACTGGTTCCCCCACCAGACTTGTTTGGTGAGGAGGGCGGCTAGTCTCCCTGAAGGATTAAAAACAAGACCTTCCAAAGGGCGAATGAACTCTTTTCTGGGTGAACGGCCAACTAGCACCGTGTATATTTGTGTGTGTGTGTATGTATATTGGGGTAGAGAGGGCTCCCGTAAGCCGTGGTGAAGGCAACCTTTCTAGGAGAAGCAAATCTCTAATTTAAGAAACCATAAAGCGGAAGACCAGTACCCGCATTAAGCTGGTCTGCAGTTTAATTTGTTGCTGGCTATCTTGCTCTTGCTTGTTGCTGGATCTCAACATTTTGAACCGAGAGAGAGACTTAGCTGTCGTACAAAGCTAAGACTCTGTAACATCATATTTGTATAGATACTCCCTCAGACATTTGCAATCATGGATTTTAAGTGTCTGAGGGAGTGGCACTCGTCTGACAAGACGTTGCAATCATCATGTTTGTATCTCTCACAAAAACTTTCAGCAGAGGCCACGGATTTTCATGAGATCAGTATCATTTTGAAGCTCGACCCTTCAGACGACAAATATCGAAAAATTGCCCAAAAACATCAATTCCTTCACCATCAACTGAGGACTTTTCTACAGGGGGAGGGGTCGATTTTTTTCCCGATATTTTCGAAAGTCATCACCTCTATCTGATTGTCTAGCCTTAATTTAAACCTACGTCACTTCCAGTTTGGCTATGGGTGCAGCAGCTAACGCATCATTTTTTTTTTTGCATTCTTTTCCTTGTTCGCGGTACAGGTTCAAGCCTGCCAGCCTACTACAACTTTTTTTTTGCTGAACTCACACCTCCAAACACCCGGGTAATGCTGGCACCCATGCTAGTCTATTATACAAAGGGCAAAATGGGCATGAGCGTTTGTGTATGTCCACGAAAGACTTTTTGCATCGGGTTCTTTCGCCGATTAGATTCTACGAGAAGTTTTTACATACTTCCCCGATTGTAATATCTCGCATTCGCAAACATAAAAAACGACCTTGTGTCTAATTTACTTTCATGAGAGGTTTAAAAGCAACTCCATTTCTGCAAGTCATCTTTTGTTTTTAATTGACTATGTTAAATTTGAACGCTTTAGACTTCCAATCGCGTCATGGAGTAGTGGTAAGATGTCAGGTTTTCTTTCATTTTCTTTTCTGCCTTCAGGTCACGGGTTCGAGCCTGCCTGCTTACTACCACTTTTTTTTTGCTCAACACACACCTACAAACACCCGGGCAACGCCAGGCACCCAGGGTAGTATGTAATAATAAGCAATCTATAGTGATAAATAGTAAAATTGTTCATCTAAATACGAGAATAGGTTTAAAATTCCCCAAATTTATACTAGACGTATCCACAAGGACTCATGGCGGATAAAGTTTTACATAACGCTTATCTGGAGGTTGAAGGTTCAATCCTCAGAGCAATTGATACGAATAATACAATTGTGAATTACTTAAGACTTCTACTTGGTCATGGCTGACAAAACGAGAGCATGTTAACCCTGTGGATTAGATAAAGAGCAACTTTTGAAATTACATGCAGATTCTCAAGTTCAACAAAAAAATTCTAGAATTCAATAAGATACACTCAAAGATGGTCGAAGGTTACATTGGCCAAAATGTTGTGAGAACAGCAACCAAGATGAGAACAGTGATCCAAATAATAGGAATTACCAATCCTCAAAAAATCAGAAACATGCTTGACATTTCCATCATCTTTCAATCATTGGTCATCAGTGGTGACGCGATGCTGGTTAGCAATGACAGAAGTTCCCTGAACTTAGTCTATGCACTAATTAACTTTTGCAATCACAGACGAAATAAGAACAGCATAAAAATAGAATAAATAATAAAAAAGAACATTTAATGGATTCAGTTTATTCACTTTCATTAACTGTCAGAATCGAAGTCTTCTCCATTAGCATCATGATTTTTGTGGCACAAAAATGATATTTTGCTTTTCGGTTGTTGCTGCTTATGAAAGGAGCAACAATATTTCCTAACCAAACTGTATCATATACATGAAACACGAATCTTAGAACATGTTGACAAACGTATTTTGTAACAATACTTTTGAACCAGCCGATACAAGTTATTTTTTTAATGTGGCTAAGTGGTTAACAACACAGACTGAAAACCTGGATATGTCAGGTTCGAATCTTGTTCGTTTCACCAAAAAATTTTCATAAAACC
The DNA here is from genome assembly GCF_053919585.1 of Euprymna scolopes. NCBI lineage: Eukaryota > Metazoa > Mollusca > Cephalopoda > Sepiida > Sepiolidae > Euprymna > Euprymna scolopes. The sequence continues at coordinate 34,982,744 of NC_136495.1, read as the reverse complement.
CACACTTGACCTGGTGTCTAATCGCCAAAAGAAGAAGTACATAAAATAACTTCCAATATGATTTTTGTATGGGATGGATATTTATAATCGTTATTGATATATAAATAATCATTGCTTAAAAATCTTTTTGTTTATTTAATCAGCAACATTTGTAGTTGGTGACTGCTACTTGTTTTTTTTTTTTTTTTTTTTTGCAGATGCGGAAGCTGCTTATGATACTGATGCTGGCTATATAATTTTTTATTATTTTTTATGACTAAATATGTATTTTTGCATCTTTTATAGAATTTCTTTGCATAGTAGAAATATAAGGTCATAATTATTTGTCAATCACAGGAAAGTGTTTTTAGGTAATATGCTTA
>NC_136495.1:34962382-34977382 GCF_053919585.1 Euprymna scolopes | reverse complement strand
ATATACATAGACTTATATGTAATATACTGAGTTCGTGTAATTCAGTAAGTTTTCATATACCAATGAGTTTTAAGCCCAAAAAAGTTGACTTAAGGAGTAAGCTACAAAATTTTCATATTTCATAATTGAGCATTAATATACAGTGAAAGCAAAATCAAGACTTCAAAAAGGGTGTTGATGGCAACAAAAAGTGTATTTCATTTTACGTTACAATTGTTTCCATGTTCAGTCGAACAATTTCAAACATTATATTGTTTGAAAATTTTCCAAAACCAGCATTTCTTCAGACTTTATGAATAAACACACTTTTGACAATAGAGCATTTTTCGAAGAGAAAGAAAAAAGAAAAATTGTAACGTAAAATGAAATACACTTTTTGTTGCCACCAACACCCTTTTTGATGTCTTGATTTTGCTTCCACAGTGTGTGTGTGTATATATATATATATATATATATATATATATATATATATATATATATATATATATATATATATATATAAATGTAAATGTTGGTTCATTCGGAGTTAATTGTCTAAAAAACCACTGGACGGATGGCTTCCACGTTTTGGTATAATATGTTTACTATATCCATGTGTGTTTTTATATATTCCTTTTTAATTATAACATTATACTTAATTTTTCTATGATAAATAGGTTGATTTCTTTGTACTGAGAGGCGATTTTTTTATTGAGGGACAATTATTTATTACCGCTTCCTGTCACGTGACCAGTGTTACAATTTAGCGGTTTTCCTGCTAGATCTGGAGATTTCGTTTACAATCTAGCGGGAAATTCTAGAAAATCTGGAGGTATTTGGCACCCAGACACTCGCATTAGATTGCTTGAAAATACGTTAAAACATAAAATAAACTCATTCATGTAAGTAAAAAAAAGTAGCATTTATTGCCTTTGGTAACAATTATTTATTGATTATTTGTTTTGTTTTTCACCTTTTTTTCGACTAACCATTCTTAAATCTCACTATAAAATCGATTTTTCCAAGTACATTTTAGGTGGGGGTGGGGCATTCCAATCTCCCCGAAGGGGTTTGTATTACTGTACACGGGTTTGTATTACTGTACACATAGATTCGAAAAAGTTGTCAAAAAACAAATATATAACAAATAAATGTTATCAAAGGCAAGATAAGTTACTTTTCTGCCAAACTGGCTAGCGATTTTCTGGACATTTCTTTCTCCTGATCTCGCGGGTTTTTTTTTAAATCTCAGTTGACAACATTGCATCACTAAAAAAACACCACAGGCTTAATGTAAACAGAATGTGTTTACAATATCGGTAAATTTTCAATGGGTTTATTGATAATGTAACCATGTGATTGAACTTTAATTTAAATTAACCACACGTGGTCGCAAAATGAATGCCGACGCTCAAAGTGTATACACATTTTGATTCCTCCCTTTACTTAAAAATTCACCAAAAATCAGAAAATTAACGAATTTTAATGAAAATTGCAGTATTTTTCAAATAATGATCGCAGAATATAATGAACTAATTATTTTTACTTAACTCTTGGTGAAAATGTTTTATTCTGTTTAAACAAAAAATACCTTTACTAAAGTTATGGTTTTCAGTAGTAAATAAAAAACGCAAGAATTTATTTTTGCTTTTTTAAAGCATCGTAATTTGTAACAATAAAAAATAATTTTTACAGTAACATTACGAAAAAAAAGCCCCTAAAATCCGTATTAATGTATTCGATATAACTCAAAGAAAAATGAATTATCGGATACTATTCAGGAAATTAAAGATTCAATTAGATTCCTATTTCAGTCACCTAAATTATTTAGGGTGAAATGAGTTTAGGAATTTATAGCCAAACCTAAATATTTTTTTTTTGTGTAAATATCCAGATACGCTACTACAGAACACCGACCACTCTAATTTGTTTGGGGGGGGGATGTGATGTTGGGGCGCGCGCGCGCCAACATCACATCCGTCCCCCCCCCCGCTCGCGCCCCCAATGTACAAAGTAAAATCTTCGGAAAATGTTAAATGGTGTTCTAATTGGTAAATGTCGGTGCGTTACTTACGGAAAATTTGAAAATTCGATGTTCCAGGTAAAAAAAAAACCCCAGATAAATTACCCCCCTCCCCACTCCAACTTGGTGTGCTTTCCTTTTCTTATTTTATTTCTTTTTCAGCTAATTTTAAATTTTCCACCCAAAAAGCGCTATAATGTATTTTTGAAAATTAGAAAATTCTATGTCCTGGAAAAAAAAATCCCCTCCCCCCAACATAGTTTGCTTGGTGAAGCCGTCGTTTATGCTACAGCGTGCATGCGCGTAGCATAAACAGATGCTGCAAAATGGTTGAAAGAAGTTCGTGGGTTCAGGGGTAAATACCATGCAAACGGTAAATTTGCCCCAAGTTTGACTATCAGATTCGTTGTCAGCGACCTCAATTACCTATAAAAAAAAAAATTAGAGTGGTTGGTGTTCTGTAGTAGCGTAACTGGATATTTATCTTCTTTTTTTTTTCTTGCTTAAAAAAAGATAGCATTAATACAGTAAGTTAGGTAAAGTGACTTTTTCGTTTAAAAATGGAATTATTTCCCTTTCGTTATTAACTTTTTTTTTTTTTAAATTTTTTTTAATAAATATTTTGTGTTTTATATACATAAAGTACAATTGTTGAATGTTACTGTTTTGATTATATTCGTTTGGGGGGGCACAATTAAAAAATTAAGAAAGATTAAAATGAAGCAAAATTTAAGTTTCCGTTCCATTTTTACAAGAACCGTAAAACAGTGCATACTCAGCAAGTTTTATCGTAATTTATAAGCATATTGAAACACTAAATCAACATTTTATTTATTTTTTTGCATAATTAATGATGGAAGTATTTTTCTGTTTATTTTCTTAACATTTGTTAAAAAAAAATAATTTGTACATTCTCTTGAAAAAAAGAATTACACTTTTCTCTACTTTCACATGTGTTCCATTTTAACAAACTGAGCCACAGCAACGCGTGGCCGGGTACAGCTAGTATATATATATATATATTAATGTTGGGACAATTAATCAGAATCAGAATTGAAAAAATTGGAACTTTTTGAGATATAGGAATTAGAAAAATTTGTGCCTATTTTCCGATGCCGAAAACGATTCTTTTAATTGTCTTTATCCATGTTACTTTGTTTTTGTTTAAAGCAAAATCTTTAACTGCTAGTAGTAATAATGAAATAATAACTATTTATTGATTTTAAACCACCAGTAAAACTTGAGAAAATATCTGCACATTTAACACGTGTTTTTATGGTAACAGGGAAAAATAACAATTCTATAGTTAAGTTATATTAACCGAACTATAAAGAATCAGAATTGGTAATTGTATTGGAATCCGGAATTTAGTAAGGAATCAGTAATTGCATCGGAACCAAGAAAGATATTAGAATCGCCCCATCATTAATATATATATATATATATATATATATATATATATATATATATATATATATATATATGCAAAGTTTGTGGAGAGAACCCAAGTAGAGTGTTCGATTATAAAGAAAATATAAAAATAAGAGAATATTAGTTTTGTTTTATTTTTATATATGTGCATATAAAGATAAGAAAAAAACCCATCAGTACCTCGGTTTCAAATCCAACAAAAGGAGACCAATATCTTTCCTCAACTTCTGTTTTTATCTGTGTCTCAGGTTATGGGAGATGTCTTTTTCAGGAGAGATATATAAACAAAGACTGAAGAGAGTTCAACATAGACAACCAGATATGAGTCCCCCCTTTTTTAGGATTTGAAAGCGGGGGTATCGATGTTTGTCTCATAATACACACACACACACACACACGCACACACACACACACACACACATATATATATACGTACATACAGACATGATAGAAATAGTAACTTATTATCTATTATATAAAGTATAATAATGTATGTATGCATGTATGTATGTAAACAACTACAAAAGAAAACACCCACAAAGTTGGTATATTCTTGATCAGTCTTTCCCTGGATGAATAATTTCTAAGATTTAGAAAACGTATTCATTCTTTGACACTAAGTGTCTCAGGTTTTTATGTACTCAAGGAAAGTAACTCTGATTTATTTTATCAAGGAGTTACGTCCCTGGTTCCGACTCCTTCTTCGAGGAATCTAATTGAAGGAGATTTTTCTCTGTGTACGTGTTTGTGTAGGTCCAGAGAGAAGAATGTGTTAAACGGAGAAGCAGCAACAGGAGGGGGGGGAGAAGAGGAAAATTGGTAGTGGAAGGAGGAAGGGGGATACGAGGAAGGAAAGAGAAAGAAGGAAACGTTTTAATAGAGATTCGTTACACGTTGGTCAAATGTTATAAAACGACTTAGAAGAGGTAACGCCCGTTCATTTTCTTTTCGATGAATTGGACAATTAGCCGGTTGACAGTAGAGAGTGGAATCCCGAGATTTGCAGTGTGGAATGCTGAGTAAATCCATGTTCAAAGTGACCCACAAATTCCGCCTATTTATTTCTGTCATCCCTCTCTCTCTCTCTCTCTCTCTCTCTCTCTCTCTCTCTCTCTCTCTCTCTCTCGCCTTTAAGAAAGAAGTTTTTTTCTTTCTTTTTTTATAAAAAAAAACCCTTCTCGATGCATCGCTTGTTGAATGAGGACGAAGTCGGTTGGCTGACTTTTTTTTCAATTTTTAATCATGAATAAAAAAAAAAGTGTTCCTTTCATGCGAAATATACATATAAGGTCCGCCATATATAACTATTAGGTTGACAAGAAGGTTCTTGTGGAATTTTAAATTTTGATTTCAAATGATGTATTTTCGAATAAGTTTTCGTTATAATACATTTACTTTATATATCATTTTAAAGAGCGTTTTTCGCTCTACCTAATCGTTTAAATTATAATCGTTTAAAAAAAAATGTCTTCTTTTCAGAACGTTGAATACAAGATGGAAAAAAAGCAAATTTGCACAATTTTCTTATTTCAATTCAAGCTAGGCCGAAAAACTGCTGAAACAGTTTGAGATATCAACAAAGTATTTGGCCCAGGAACCACTACTGAACGCACAGCACAATGGCGGTTTTAGAAATGTTGTGACGGTGACGAGAGTCCTGAAGATGATGAGCATAGTGGTTGGCCATCGGATGTTGACAACGATCAATTAAGAACCTTAGTCAAAGTCAATCCGCGTACAACTTTTTAAGAACTTGCTTCTGAATTAGATGTAACATATACGACGATTTCCAACCACTTGAGAGAAATTGGAAAGACAAAAAAATTTGATAAATGAGGGCTTTTCCAAATTAAACAACAACCAAAAGAAACACTATTATGAAGTGTCATCTTCCATCCGTTTATGCAACAAGAATGATCTGTTTCTCGATGGGGTTGTGAATTGCGATGAAAAGTGGATTTTTTTATGACAACTAGCGATGCTCAGAGGTTAGACGCCAATGGAGCTTCACGACATTTCCCAGATCCAGAATTTCACCAAAATAAGGCCATGCTGACTCTTTGAGGGTTATCAATTACAGTTTTTTTTTTATTGCATGCGAAATCATTACGGCGGGAAATGGATAAAATGCATGAGAAACTTCAGCAACAACACCCAACATTAGTCAACAGAAAAGGCCCAATTCTCCTCCATGACAATGCTCGACCGCACGTTGCCAAGCCGACCCTACAGAAGTTGAATGAATTGGGCTACAAAACTCTGACTTATCCATCATACCCTCCAAACCTCTCATCTACCGACTACCACTTTTTCAAGCATCTTGAAAACTTTCTGCGTGAGAAATACTTTAAAACCCTCAGCAGTATTAAAAACACCCGTTAGCGACTTCAGTCTGCAAGATTTTTTACGTTACTGGCATAAATACACTTGTCTTGTATTGGTAAAAGTGTGTTGATTCTGATGGTGCTTATTTCAATCAATAAATGTTTGTTGAGCCGAAATATGTTCATCTGAGTTTAAAAGGTTAAAAACCGCAAGAACTTTCTTGTCAACCTGATATATATATATATTTTCTTTTGTTTGTAATTATGTTGATACGTAAGCTATGTCCTTTGAAAGTGGAAATCGTGTATTTATTTTTGATAAACATTTTGATATAAATTTAGTTTTATTTGAGATATAAATTATGTCCACACAATTAGTACAAGAGCAATAAAAAAAAATTGCAGTTTCGAAATTTGGAAAGCCAAGCGCATAACATTTTTCTAACAAAAATTTATTCAGGGCCATTCTCAAATGGCAACGTATACTCAGAACTCAGAAGCATCCCATAACATTGTTGAAATTAAGGAACAAATCCGAGTTGTCATTGTTCAAATGTCGTTGGACTTGTAAACCGATGCATTTCGTTCAATCACTAATACATTAGCAAAGCACATTGAGCTCTATATTTTCATGTGCAGCCATTGTTAGTTTCTATATTACAATTGTATCTTTCTGCACTTGCACTATTTGCAACATTTTTGTTTTTCAGTTTGAACATTTGGAGAGCGCATAGCAGGGACAGACAAATGCAATTTCAGAACCGAATAAAAAATCTTTGTTGTTTTGAAAATATTTTTTACAAAATTATAATAACACAAAATACAGTTGTTTTAAAGAAAAATTAGAGATTTTTATTGATTTTTTTTATTCGTAGCAAAGGCAAAATTCTGAAATTTTCGAATGAGTTTTTTTTTTTTTTGTTAAGAAAGTTTTTGTTATAAATATATTGAAGTAAAATAAATAGAAGAAACTTATAAATATAATTTTTTAAAAACAAAATAGAGATTTTTAAAAATTTTTTTTATAAAACATGAACATACATTATTGAAATGTTTGTGAATTTTGAAAAAACTTTTTTCTTTCAAAATTTTCAATTTTCTGTAATAAATTCAGAATTCTGAAATTTAACATAAAATGAAAGTTGTAAAAAGTTTCAATTTTCCTAACAAAGTAGCAATTCTGAAATTTGATATAAATGTAGTCAACTGTCCCGCAATTGCATTTGTCTGCCCTTGCTATGAACTCTCCAAATGTTCCAACTGAAAACCAAAAAAAATTGTACCTTAGCACAATTGCCTATATTTCGTTTATGTTCTATTTATATTGAAATGTAATAAAATGATATAGTTACATATAGCGGATCCTATATATATATCCTATATATATATATATATATATATATATATATATATATATATATATATATATATATATATATATATATATATATATATATATATATATTTATATATCGGTTATGCTGTGGGCAAACAAAGAAAGCAAAAAAAAAATATTTTGTACAATGAAAGAAAATAAAAAATGGTCACCAAGAAATAATTTGCCTCATATCCAGATTTTATTTTGACAGCATTTGGAAATATTTTGTGATTGTAGAAAACAAATTTATAAAAAAAAAGTAGTTGTATTAATCCAGCGTTGCCCATGATACAGTGAAATCATTTTAGTTTTGAGGTTCTTATTTGTTTGAACTTTTTGAAAGTTATACAGAAAAGGAAATGAAACTTTTAGTTGCAAGGTAGACAACTCTTATTTTATTCTTAAATTAAAAACATGAGTTAAAGTGTAGAGTTGTTGATTAATTTTTATGCTATTCTAAGCTGTTATCGCCTATAGCAAGGATTGAACCTTCAACCTCCAGAAGACTCTCAATTAGAACTGATTATTAATCCACGGGGCCATATGGTCAATTCTAGTATAAATTTTCAATTTCCAATTCCGCGTTCGTCATAAAGATTTGCAAGTTCGAAAAGGTGTACTTGAAGAAGATCAGATGTTACATCGGCCGAAACGTTGTGAAAATAACAACTAAGATAAAAAAAAAAAACAGTAATCCGGATTAATCAAGTGATACGAATCATGTTGATTGTATATAAAGTTTATTGATTGTCTCACAGGGTCAAAGATGAACGAAAGGTCAGTTCCTAGTAAAAATCTATCCCCAAAAAGAAGAATTCTGGATAGATTAAACATAGCTAGGATCAGTCTTTTCAGTATTTGCCAGTGGATGTGCCTCAGGCGATCGGTCATAAACCAGTCCTCTCTCAAATAAAGAGATAATGCCTGGGAAGATACATTTTGTGGTAGAAAGGAGCAAATATTACACTTTAATTTCAGCCCGAATGCAACATATTTCCGAGTATAATAGGTTGCTAATTTGAATTTGCAAGGAGTTGGGTTTTAAAAAAGCGCCAGGGTTGCCATATTAAGCTACAAGTGCTGAATTAAACTTGTTTTGAAAATGTGTGTTTGTCTTGACAAATTCAGCTGTATTTAAAAATGATTTTGCAAAGTCCTTGTAGGAGAAAGGGAAAACATGTCTTAATCCTTTGCAGACCAGAACCCAAGAGCACGTCTCTAGCTTTGTCTTTGATGCATATTTGATTTTTTTTAAGTACTTTATGTGGCTTGTAATGTTTGTCAGGTTAGATCAGATGTTCATGGATTTGTTTTGAAAGTGTGCTGTTCAGACGAATCCAGCTGTACTCAAGAATGACTTCATAAAGTAGGAAAAAGGGAAGAAGCCCCCTGAAAATGAGTTTTATTGCTTCTCAGATCAAAACTGAACAGTGTGTCTCTAACTTTGTCTCTGCTACATATCAGCCTTTTTACATAATTTCTGTCGCCACCCTTATATTACACTTTAAAAAGGGAGTTAGATTCGGCTACAAGTACTGGATTGGATTCTTTTTTAAAGTGCATGTTGATTCAGACCCTTTAATTAAACATCTTTTAAAAATAGATTATTGTAGTTCGCTTGAAGCACTGTTTAGTGTGTATATAAAAGGAATTTAAATCTAAAGAAGGCAAGACAATGCAGAGGTGTAAGAAATAGACACTAAAGCAAATTAAGACATGATGGTGGAATTATTGATATACTATATATATATATATATATATATATATATATATATATATATATATATGTCGTACGGGCGGTTGGGTTTCGATCCTGGCTTGAGGTAGTTGCCTGTTTAGCCACATTGATGAGCTGTGATACAGCGAACAGGGTGTTCCAAAAAATTTGATGTAATTTTGCAGGCCAATAATTTTGGCAATCGTTGAAGTGACCTCAAATTTTCACAGCTAGTATAAAAATAGTTCGAGATGTTATGTTTAATATTAGACATATATCTCTTTTCAGGTTGAGTAATGCCGTTTACTCGAAAAGAAAAATCATTTTGCGTATTGAGATATGTTCGAACACATTCACCCAAGATCGTGCAGTGTGCCTTCATTGCAAAATTTGCAAACTTTTAAGGACACATAATATATATATATATATATATATACATATATATATATATGTGTGTGTGTATGTATGTATATGTGTGTGTGTGTGTATTTATGCATATGTATATATGTATTTATGTATGTGTATATGTATATATGTATTTATGTATGTGTATATGTATATATGTATTTATGTATGTGTATATGTATATATGTATTTATGTATATATGTATTTATGTATGTGTATATGTATGTATGTGTGTGCATATGTGTATATGTATGTATGTGTGTGCATATGTGTATATGTATGTATGTGTGTGCATATGTATATATGTATGTGTGTGCATATGTATATATGTATGTATGTATGTGTACACATACATATATTTATATAAATGAAAACACATTTTCAAGAATATAATAATTTGAAGTATCTTCGCTATATTAATAGCATTATGAAACAACGTCTCTGTGTGCTTCTGCCTTGATGAACCTTTAATAATTACATATTGATATATTTTATATATTATTTGGTTTGTTTAGATTATTTTGTTTTACGGCATATCAACTCTTTTCAGGTAATTTAATGAATCCAGTTATTTTTGGTAAAAGATTTTATGCTTCAAATTCTTTATATTTTCAAATACTTATTCATTGTGTTTGGTTATTATTTATTTATTTATTTTTTTGTAGACGAAATTGTTTTTTGCGTTTTTGATTTTGCAGAACATGATTGAGTTTTCAAAGGCAAGGGAGAAGAAGAAACAATAGTATCAATGTTTGATGCATTTTAGGTCAGGAAACCAATATCTTAAGACAGCCTGATCTAGTAGCACCGGGTTATTAACTATAAATCGAATATTTATCGAAATAAAAACCAGAGTAGCATAAAATAAAACAGGCGATTTGTTCAAGTTTTAGGTTAGCCATTTTAATTATTTGATTTACATATGTATATGTATGTTTAAAAAGAATTAATTACTTTGTGATCCTTCGGAATTTGAAAAGAATATAGAACCATTTAAACTAACGAATAGAAAATCATTTCTGATTTTAAAAAATTCTTACCAAATCCTCATATATTAAAAAATCACACGTTTTGGAAGCCGTTTGCACCCAATAATTTTATAAATAACGATTAAAACAACACCAGCTTAACAAAAAAGTTGTAGTTTTATAACAATTTTGGTTTAATTAATAATTGAATGCTCAAATGATGCCATAATAATTTCATTTAACTTTTTTCTACGTTTATATATAAAATATTTGATAACAAGCAAACAAACAAGCGACATTAAAAAAGCCAAACACATTTGAAAGTAAAAGGACTCCCTAGCAACGCCGGATTGGTACATCTACTTTCACATGAAATTGTTTTATAGTAAATATTAATTAAAAAACAAACAAACAAAAAAACATTAATAAATTGGGAGCAAATATATTTTGAATTGAAACTTCTGATTCAATGTATATGCTATAATGATAGCATTTTTTATTATCTGGAAAGCATGTTAACTAAGTATAGTTACAGTTACTTCCCTTTAACCATGTTCGTGTTATCTCCCTTGAATTATACAGAGCCGGCATATCTATATGCTATTAAAAAGTTATGGTATTTTGATACTTTGCCTGTTCGTCGCAAATAGAAACAGGTGATTGGTTGACAAAAAGTGAAAAAAAAAAAAAAAAAAAAAAAAAAAAAATTAAATAAATAAATAAAATAAATAAAAATTAAAAAAAATAAATAAAAGAAAAAGAATAAAAAAGAAAAAAAGGGACATTACTAAGGCAACAGTTTGTACGATATAAAATCTTCAAAACATCGATAAAAAATAAATGCGAGATTTTTTACACTTGCTATACTCGAGTTCGAATCTCCTGGAAGTCTAAAGGATTAAAAATAATTTGTACGTGTTTCATGAATAACTAATTGTTTTCCATTGTAAATATTTTTATATATATAAATATTATCCGCAAAAACGTAGGCATAAAGAATATTCGGTATTAGTTTTTTTTTTTTAAAGAAAGATATATTTTTGCTAACGTATCCAAATGAATAAATGCGATTTTTTAAATTTGTTAAACCTATATTACCATAAAAAAGATTATTCGAAATCAAATCAATAATGCATAACAGGTTTTGAGATACTACACACACACACACACACACACACACACACACACAAATAAATATTGACAAGCAAAGCCGAAACACACATTAGTTTTCATTTCCCCAACTATCTTTTCAACAGCTTGTATTACGCGTTTATTTAGAATTACACTTTTATATATATATATATATATATATATATATATATATATATATATATATATATATATATATATATATATATATATATATATAACTAAATTAAAACTACGACTCTTGAGTATAATTTTAGAAGCGAACAAATATATTAACCTTTATTGCATCAAATTTATTATCTCCCCTGATTTTTGCCTATAAGCGTGTATATATATATATATATATATATATATTAACATTATATATATATATATATATATATATATATATTAACATTATATATATATATATATATATATATATATATATATATATATATATATATATATATATATATATATATATATATTGGTAATATATATCTATCTATCTATATATAATGGTAATATGTATATATATAATGGTAATATATATATATATATATAATGGTAATATATATATATATATTTTATATATATATAATGTATTTTGCTAAACCTTTTCTTTATTTTTCAGTCAATTTGCCTTCAAATAATTTAATTTCTGCATTTATTCGATTGGGATTTTTAAAATAAATGCCATTTATTTGCATTTGTTTTTTTTTTTTAGTTTTTATTCAGCTAAACCGGTTATTCACCTCAGGGATTATCGTTTTAGCATTTATTTAGTTAAATTTTAGATTTTAATATTTATTCAACTTTGACTTTAAAAAAAAAATATTATAGTATATTTTGTTGAGACGATAAATATACATTAGTATTTAATAGGTTAAAATCTTTAACACAGGATATTTGACATTACGTAAATAATATGCTAGAGTAATTTTATGTTTGTACCAACGTAAACACCTTTCGCCCTTTTTAATGTTGCTGTTATGTCTAACGTGAAAGTCAGACTAAAATACAGTTTCACAGCCCTTGGTGATCTGTTCTGTTCAAAGATGGTACAATAATATTGTGTTATCTGCATTTGCGCTAAACATCTATAAAATGAAAGTATATCATAAACTCTTACAAGGGTTTTGAAGATAAACCTCATATAATCAGAAATATTCTTAAACTACATTAACCAAGATAAGACAAGTATGTGCAACAGTTATCATAACATACTATTTTCTCTTGTTGACTGGTGCGGCCATGTACTGACTTATCAGCTAGTAGGGCGTATTAATCTTATATGTATGTCAGGAACTAGCCAGCAGATAGCAGAAGAGCTTAGACCAGCAAAGACAAACCTCTCTCCTCTCACTCTCTGTCCACGGAATCTCCCTAGGCTGCGACTACTTCACTGGAGACCTCCACTGAACAACCTGGGGACATTTCAAGTTTCTGCCTCCTGACATGAGAACATCCAAGAACTTTCTATTTCTTTTTCTTTCTTTTATCTCGGACACAGTCTCTCTTCTTTTGAAATAAATCTTTTTGTTTTGTTTTGTTCTATAAAGAGATGTTGACTAAAATGAGATGTTGACTAAAATGAGATGTTGATTAAAAAGAGATGTTGATTAAAAAGAGATGTTGATTAAAAAGAGATGTTGACTAAAATGAGATGTTGATTAAAAAGAGATGTTGATTAAAAAGAGATGTTGCAAATTAATCTTTTATTAGGGGCTTTGTGCACTGACACTTAAAATTTTATCTAAATAAGTTTCAATTTGAACAAATATGATACAATATCATGAGGTCTGCATTCATGCCGGACATCCATGAAATGGAAATATTTTTAAGCACGGCAGCAATATACAAAAGATTAAGGTTACAACTGTGGAATTTCTATGGGTCTCGTTAGTTCAAATAATTCAGTTTCATCTTTTTATTTCAGTATTCAGTGGTTTTCTTTTTTTTAGCTGTATTTAAGATTAGGCTTTTTTCTTTTAATTTAGTATAGCGTTTATTCAGCACAAGGCATTATTTACTCAAAGCTGTTTTTTTTATTTTAGCATTTATTCGGCTAAAGGATTTTAGCTTTTATTTCATTAACTTTTTCCCCTTCTCTTTTTTTTTTTGTCTCTCGCTCTCTCTCTCTCTCTCTCTCTCTCTCTCTCTCTCTCTCTTAATTATATTAGTTATTAATTAGCATATTTTTTTTTAATTTTCATTATTGGGCATAGTATTTAAAATTTTTTAAATTTATTCAACTGCTGTTGATTTTAGTGTTTATTTGGCTTAAGCGATATTAATTTTAGCATTTTGTGGCCATTTTTTGTTTATTCGGCTGAGGCTTTAAAATAGTGCATATTCAGCTTAAGCTTTTTTTCCTTAAGGTTTTATTTTATCAAGGCTTCTTTATTTAGTATATTTTTGATTGTTTTTTTTTTTTGTCTTTTCGACTGAAATAGTTTCATTTTATCTTTTTTAAAGCTTTCATTTTGTTGTTTAAGCATTTATTTTGGTTAAGGCTTTTTTTTAATTTAATCTTTTTTGACTAAAGCTTTTTTTTTTACTGTAGCATTTATTCGGCAGTTTAGCATTTTTCGGCCATACTTAAAAATTTAACTGGAGTTTATTTTTTTTTATTTTAGCATATATTTGGCTGTGGATTCTCTTATTGTAGCATTTATTTAACTAAATCATTTATAGTTTAGCTTTTTCAGCTGAAGATATTTCATTTAAGAGTATATTTTATTTTTTTTATCTTAGCATTATTTTCAGCCTCGGCGCTTTTAATTTGATTTATTCAATTGAGTTAAAAAAAAAAAAAGAAGTGTTTATTATACAAGTCTTCTTCCCTGGACAATGTTGCATCGACTATGAAGGGGAGATAATTTAATTATATCAAAATTAGTGTAGAAATAAAACCAATGCTAAAAAAAGTTTCGTTGTAAGTAGACTGCCACACATTCACTACTTGATACATACCTTATGGTGTATGTTTAGCAAGAAGGCATCAAGTGGAATTTTTTTTTAGTTACTAGTATGACTAGACTCAGGTTTGTTCCCCACTCCTTATCTGTGCCTAAATCAAAACGAAGATTCCATGAACAAAGCTTCTTTCTTAGAACTGCACGCCTGTGGAACTCTGTTCCGCTTGTCTGTTTCCCTCCCGACTTCAACCTGGATGTCTTCAAGTCCAACACAAACAAATTCCTGATGAACCGCCCCCTTAAGTAATGACACTTTATCAATTCTCCAATACTATTACTACACTATCCCATTGATTACTGTACACACAATAACCTTTATCCCCGAGTGGCTCTTGGGCCTTTATAAGTGGTGAACCCTATGTAAACCCCCCCCCCCCCAGTAACCAGGCCGATTAGTAAACTTTCTAATCATTATGAAAATTAAACTGTAATTTTTAGAATACAAATCGCCTCAGACAAGTCAGGAAGACATTTGATGTAAGAAGCTAAAAATACTACTTCAAGGTTAAAAAACTTGCCAATAAATGTTAGATGGAATTATTCTGATTCTGAAAACAGAAATTCTTCCCCTTTTATCAGAAACATTGCTCATGGAATTCTTGCTAAATGTAAATGCAATAACTGTTCACATATGATGATTCAATCAAGTTGTGCAATGCTGT
>NC_136495.1:34949882-34957382 GCF_053919585.1 Euprymna scolopes | reverse complement strand
AAGCTGCTGCAAAGAAGGTGGGTTCTCTCTATCATGCTAGAAGATTATTCACAGCTGAGACTATCCTGCATATCTACAAAGCCGCCATTCGTCCATGCGTGGAGTATTGTTGCCACATCTGGGCTGGTGCATCTACCACTAGTTTCTCCCTCTTGTACAGGCTCCAAAGAAAATAATAGGTCCTGCACTGTCAACTAAACTTCAACTCCTGTCCCATCACTGCAATGTTGCATTCCACTGCCTGTTTTACAAGTATTTTAATGAAATGTGCTCTGATGAACTTATTGCACTTGTTCCCCCCTCGAGGTACATACCCTTGACAAACCCACTTAGCAACGAAATCACACCTCTTCACTGTTCAGATCCCTGAATGCCGGAAAGTTTCTTCTTTCAGACAGCTGGACTTTGGAATTCCCTTCCTGCTACCTGCTTCCCTGACTGTACTAACATGCAAAAGTTTAGATGTGATGTAAACCAACATCTTGCTTATCTCCCCTAAATATTGTCCTAAATAGTAGCCCTTATGTCTAAGTGGCAATGTACCTTGTTTGGGGTGAGCAAAAAAAAAAAAAAAAAAAAAATAGCCAGATATAAGATACTAATTTTGGAATTTTATCTTTTTATTTTTATAATTTAACTGTATTTGCAAACTCATGTTAAACAATAATTATTTCTAAAAAAGCGACCCTTGAAGGTGCATTCGTTCAGAAATTATTTCCTCTTATAAGAGGCGGTGTGCGTGTGTGTGTCTGTGTGTGTCTGTGTGTGTGTAAGAGAGAGAGAGAGAGAGAGAGAGAGAGAGGCTATTGGCAGACAGTCGTCTGCATTTTACATTTCTAAATATTTGGATGTGGAAATTAATCACCAAAACAATAGTGTCCTAAACCTAGTGCCACCAATTCAAATCAGCAAGCAATTTTCTTGGGGTCACATACGGGACCAAATTCCATTGTTGACTAATGAGAGAACGAAAATAAACATTATAATCTACCTATAAAGTTGAGTTTTTTTTTCTTGTTCTGACTTTGATATTAAAAGCCTACTTTTTCTATTTAAAAATTATTAAAACTAAGTTCTTAATATACTCAGTTATGGAAATGCGAGTGACTGCGTAAAAGTTAACAAATTGGCATATTCCTTTAAAAAATTCTTTTAAAATATTCCTTTAAAAAATTCCTTTAAAAATTCCTTTAAAAATTTCTTTCAAACAATTCCTTTAATTACTTATTCATTTTTTATGGTTTCTTATTAGATGATTTGTTTCATTCCATTATTATGCTGAATACTATTTATGCATAGTTTCTACATTCTGGATAACTGTGTAGAATTTAAAATGAAAAGGTTTTAGTACATGGAAATATTTCTCTTTCTCTCTCTCTCTAAATATATATATATATATATATATATATATATATATATATATATATATATATATATATATATATATAAAGTGACCTTGTTGGTGTATGTGTTAAAAGTCTCTACCAAACTCTTTTGAATATTTGGTCTACAGAGCTAAAATTTGATATATAGGGTATTTGGAACTGTACACACTTTTGATTATGTTTTTTAGCCGGCAAAAATCATTACTATATATTGGATGATAATTAATAAGGAATTGGCTCTATAATCTATATATATAAAGGGCAAAATGGGTGCGTGCATTTGTGTAGTGGGGGTTCTTGCGTCGGTTAGATTCCGAAAGAAGTTTCTTATACTTCCTAGATTATAATATCGTAGATTCACAAACGGACATAGTCTCTATCTTTTTTTGATCGGGTTTTAAAAAATTCCTGACATCGAAACTAATCAAACGGTGCCTGGCCTTTTGGCCGGGTAGTATCTGTTCTGTAATTGGTTCTTCGTCAATGTAGGGGAAATCCTTCATACCGAGACAGTTACTATTTATTATAGATACGCTTTGCACTTCCGGTAGCGTCATAGAGTAGGGGTAAGACGTCAGGTTTTCTTTCACTTTCTTTTCCGCCTTTGTGTCATGGGTTCGAGTCTGCCTACTACCACATTTTTTTTTTTTTTTTTTTTTTTTTTTGATCGACACACACCTAAAAACACCCGGGCAACCAGGCTAGTAATAAATAAGAAATCTGCATGAATTAAAATATAATATTGTATTACTTTAGTGTATTTGTTATATTAAATAATATTTATATTTATTTTATAACAGGGCAAAACCGGGCGACCTACAACTATGTTACATTTGAAAGATTCACAATTATTTTGCTATTTCATATTTGCCGACTGGATAATCTCACTATTTTTAAATAAATAGTGATAACGTACATACAAACGTGAAATCAACATATTATTCTACTAGCAGGATCCTGTGGAAATACCATCGTTGATCATCCACGTCTTTCATCTCTTCTTATCATGAAAATACGTGTCAGCTAAATATATCTTTTAAATAAATAAGGTTTTAATTTATTGTGATATTGTAACAATCTAAACCATTTAATCATCAAACCAGTGTGTGTTGCTCTCGTGATATAAAGAAATCATAAAAATGTTTAACACTTGTGCATTTCTGTCATTTTGGACATTTTCTTTTGTTTTCATATCTTAGGAAGTCCCTTGAAAACAAGGAGGGGGGGGCAGTTCAAGAAGACCCTATCTGAAAATGTCAAAGACTTGTGTAACTTTTAGAAAAACAAAACAAATACACCAAAATAATATAAATAAATGTTCCAATAATGGCTGTTTAAAATTATAAATTCTAAAAGGTATACATTTTCATATAATGATAATTCTCATTCTTTCAGAATTTTTTACTTTTATTTTAATTCAATAAATGTTCAAATTAATTAATGTTTTATTTTGTGTTATTGTATTACTTTAGTGTATTTGTTATATTTTTTTAACTAAAAGTGATGCAAAACTCGACATTTTCTTGATTTATGTAAGGCGTTCTTAAAAAATGAAAACAACAGCAACAAAAAATGTCGAAAATAACGAAAAAAAAAATGTCGAAAATAAAAATATGTCGAAAATAACAACAAAAAAATGTCGAATATAAAAAAAAAAATGCCGAAAATAACAGTAATGAAAAAGTGTCAAATACTTTTAAAGTACTAAAACTTCTTCAATCATTAAATGAAATTTTTAAGACTAAAAATATTTTTTAATTAAAATTTTTATTGAGATTTATAAATAAACTGTTAAATTATAACTATTTTTACATTTCAATAAGTTCGAATTTATTTTTAAAAAGTTATAAATTTCAGTTTCTTTGGAGTATTTTAAACGGCTATAGGGACATGATAAGGATACAGAATCCTATTTGAAAATTCAACTGTATAAGATGTGCACTGACTTTGATATTGATCTGAAAGATTATGTAAATTTCCATTTTTTCTTAAAACTCATAAAGCTTAAATTTTAGATATTTTCTAGAATCAAATTATAAGAGATTTGGATCCAAAATGAGAATAAGGATTGTAAACAAAAGGTTTAGTATAATTTTATATTGAATTTAACCTTTATAAAGGGCTATGAAAGTGGTGCACAACTATTCTGTTTGGGATTTAATTTTATCCTATCTGTGTATTTTTATAGTACACACACACACACACACACACACACACACACACACACACACACACACACACACACACACACACACACACACACACAAATGCAGATAAAATCTGCTTGATACTATATATATATATATATATAGATAGATAGATAGATAGATAGATAGATAGTCTTTGAAGTTTTTAACCTTTAAAAATATACAAAAATATAAAAAAAATATTTTTTATCATTCGTTAGAAAATCATCTAGTCAGTAAGTCATTTAATCACCTGCAAATCACTGCATCAACTCGCTCTCGAATTTACTATAGTACTAATAATTTATTTTTTAAGGGATCATCAGTTGTTTACCATGAAACACTGTTTAGGGGATTTAAAAACAAAACATCATGGTTCTTAGCAGTTTTGATCAAACACCACCTCCCTTAATCTTAGGAAGAAGACATGTTACAAATATTTGATCTAATTTTCTATTCTTAATTGCATTATCTAACCTTTTCATGCTCCCAAATTAAAAATGGATATATTTTTTAATTTACCAGTCTTGTATTTATAAGATTATGATTAATCATTTAACTACTTATCAACCCCACTATGATTAGTATTTTGTATATTTACATTCATATATATTTAAAATTAAATATATAAATGTTAAAAATATTTATACATATATGCATTTTTTTATATTATTATTATATGTAATTATAAATACATTTTATACATTACTAATATAGTTTTGGATTTCCTTTATTAATATAGTTTGGTTTATCTTAAACGATTCAAAAGCATCAGGATAACGAACAAATGCTTTATTTAACTGTTTAAATATTTTAGTTTTATCCCCACCTTGTTTTATCATCTCCTTCTCTCTCTCATATATATATATATATATATATATATATATATATATATATATATATATATATATATATATAATATATATATATATATATTATAACTACTTCATTTACTCACATAAATTAATATACGAAAGTATAAATTTATGCGTAAACTTTAATATTTACTTCAACAGTGCTCAATACGTAGGTAGAGCTAGTTAGTAACTTATAAAATATATATGGCGATTAAGCGACACAGAATATTCCGCATTTCATCCACTCTAGGATTCTTCAGGCTTATGCATAAGTTTATACATTAGCCTGAAGAATCCTAGAGTGGATGAAACGCGGAATATTCTATGTCGCTTAATCACCATATATATTTTATAACTTACTATATATATATATATATATATATATATATATATATATATATATATATATATATATATATATGTATGTATGTGTTGCCGGTAAAGACAAAATGAATAATCTCTGTATTAACAAGAAAGGTCCTATTCTTGGATTATGAAACTTTTGAATAATTATTTTTTTCTATGCGCTGATGAAGCTCAAGTTGTGCAAATGATGATTAATGAACTTATATACCAATATCAGAGGCTGAAACAAATATACGCAAGGTGTTACCAATAAAAGACCAACATTTTGAAGAGTAAATACTTGTGTGTCTATTTCTTTTAACATAGTATCTTTAAGAAAAATATTTATAGCTCTAGCATTGCACTATTGAGCTATCTAAACGAAAACTTTATGCTATTTATTCATATGTAATAACTATTCCAAGTAGTTAAATTACTTATAAGCATATCATTTCATGTATCTATGTAAGTTCTATGTATTTTGATCCTTCATCTTTTAATTTAATTCATAAATTGTTCCTCTTAACTAGGTAGAGCTTCTACTATCTTGATAAGTTTGTTTTGTTAAAAATAATATATCTTTTTAGGTTCATGCATTATTTATTATTTCATGTATCCACATAAAATTTTATAAGGAGATATAATATTTTATATATCAATTTTACGTATTTACTTCAACAGTTCTTCTAGACATGAATATGGGTGGGTAGAAAGTTTGGAAAATATGCTCAGTAGTTCAACTTTACGGAAATTTCCGCATTTCATTAGATTAAAGATGAAGATGAAACGCGGAAAAATTCTGTATAGCTTAATTGCCATATATATTTCCATAACTTACTATATTTACTACACAAACACACACGCATACATATATATATTATTCCATTTTCACCCCAAACAAGGTACAATGCCACTTTGATGTAGGGGGCTAATATCAGGGACATAAGTTGCAGGAATGCTATGTTGGAAGTTGAGCAGCAAGATGTCTGTTCGCATTACACTTGAACTTCTGCATGTCAGTACAGTTGGGGGTAGCAGGAACTCAGAAGAGAATTTCAGAGTCTAGAAGTTCTTGTGAAAGAAACTATTAGAGTGGAAGACTTTCTTACATCTAGTGATCTCTACTGTGTAGGGGTGTGGCTTTTCTGCTTGCCGGATTTGACGGAGGTATTTACATCGAGGCTTGTAGTTCGTCAGAGCATCCACCATTAAAATATTTGTAAAACAGGCAGAGGGATGCAATATTTCGTCGATGGGACAGAGGTTGAAGCCTAGATGACAGTTCAGGACCTCTCAGGTTGGCAACTCTCTTTTGAACCCTGTCCACGAGTGAGAAACTAATAGCAAATGCATCAGCCCAAATGTGACAACAATACTCCATACATGGGCGAATGGTGGCGTTATAGAGGTACACGATGTGTTTGTGTTTGTTTGTGTGTGCGTGTGTGTTTGTAAAGAATAGTTTGTATAAAATGTAGAAAAGAAATGCAAAACTAGATAAACCAACACAGTAGAGTCATAACTCACACCAAAAGCTCCATATTTTGTAGGCTTTATTACTCAAAAGACTTCATCAGAATTGAGCAATAATTTGAAATATTTACAGTTTGACAAACATTATAGACTTGAGCTGATAGGAAGAAATGGAGGATAGAAAGAAAGAAAAAAGCGACAGATGGAGGAATAGGGGAGGAAATTTTAAGCAATTTAATAAATTGGCTGATTGTTCCTATTTACTTGCCTCCCCACGAGGGCAGAGTAAGACACAAAGTTGGTTTGTAATGTGAGGAAAATCCAGCTCCCCGAAAAGGACCACTTTGAATAGGACCAAAAATTAACGTTGTCTCAATCATGAAAATTTTCTCCTCCACTGACTGAGGACAGAAAAGGTGAAGTGTAATATTAGAAGAGATATTATACTTTGATTTTTGCCCGAGTTATGTAGAAAGCAGGTGAAGGTGAAAAAAATGTAAGAAATAAAAAGACAAGGAAAGTAACCAATAATACAAGCAACTTTTCAACCTCGTTTCCAATTCCTTGAAAATCAATCAGCAATAAAACTCTACACCCCCCAAAAAGCTATCATTTTTTAATCAAATAAAAAGCATTAAACAACGAACAGGTTTCTATAATATCTAATCTATTTCATTATAATTTGAGGAAAGAACATAAAGTTGCATAACGGCTAAAAATAATCTTAAATCAGATTGTTATTTTTTTTTCTCCAGAAGACCATATTTGAAAAGAAAAAAAAACCTATTTGCATTTTATATCGTCGAGAAATGCCAAAGTATGAACTAACGTAATAGGTAAGGAGTAAAATGCCCGATTGTTGATCCTGTGGCTGAATGAGAACCTAACATACACTGCCATACAAAATCATGCGTCTTATGCAACTATTGTACTCTTGGTAGTGATACCTTGGGAGATTCTCTCCTTCTCTTCCTGCATATATATATATATATATATATATATATATATATATATATATATATATATATATATATATATATATATATATATAATATTGGTAGTAATCTACCAAATAAATACCACCATGACATTAATTAGGTGTATTTTATCAGTATTGTGTTTTATTTTCGAGTTTTGGGTGATTATCAGGACTCTAAAGGTAAAAACCTCATGTCGTCATCTTTGCTTTCGTTTTAACTACTAGTATTTAAAACTTAATAAACGCTTTAAAATATGTTCAAACACACACACACA
>NC_136495.1:34939882-34942382 GCF_053919585.1 Euprymna scolopes | reverse complement strand
CATTTGCATAAATGGCTTTTCAGGTAATTCCCCAAGAATAAATTCATACTGTGATGAATTTAACATTGTTTCGAAATCATTTTATTTTAAGCACAATATTGAAATAATAAAATATACCACTTCACGTTTATTTTATTTTCCAGGAAAAAAAAAATTAATAAAAAAAAAAAAAAAAAAAAAATTCATTCATGTAAAATATATATTTACATGGACACCTTAAAAATCAATGAATTGCAAACGTTTATTCATTAAATATTGAGTTATAAAAAATGAAATAGTTTCGAAACAATTGTAAATAGGTTTATGTATGGATATTTTCTTTTGAAATTAGCTAAAAAGCTGTTTCTAAACACGCACACACATGTATTCATTAAGTTGAGGTATAGTGATATACTTACACCTCCTGTATAAAACGCCTCTGTTCAGTCTTGAAAGACAATGGATAACCCATGTAAGGGTGGTTGCATATGTATTTGTGAGGCAAGGGTTGCACAATCCTCAACCGCACTTCTCTTGAATCGATACTGCTTGAGTCCAGTGGCAAGGAGCAGTCCAGAATGACTGGAAACAAAGGTAAGCAGAGAACACATACAGCACCTGGTAGGCTCAATGTTGCTTAACTTCAGTGAACTGGTGCCTCAACATGATTATGCTATATATA
Organism: Euprymna scolopes; assembly: GCF_053919585.1. NCBI lineage: Eukaryota > Metazoa > Mollusca > Cephalopoda > Sepiida > Sepiolidae > Euprymna > Euprymna scolopes. Next base: position 34,941,721 of record NC_136495.1, on the reverse strand, counting down.
TATATATATATATATATATTGTGTATTTAGACAGCATGTTTTCATTCAGACAAGTATTATTGAATAGCACAGAATGTTCTTGTTTAATGAGCTTTTTTGTAATTTAAAAATTTTTTGTATTGTCGTTCTTATATCTCAGTTGAATCTCTGCAAGAAAGTTCCATAGTCGTCTTGGTCCACCTCTTTTTCTTTTAGTTGTTTTCTTTTTTTGCAAGTACTTTCGACTGTTTTTTTTTTGGCAAGTACTTTCGACTGTTTTTTTTTGCAAGTACTTTCGACTGCTTTTTTTTGCAAGTACTTTCGACTGCTTTTTTTTGCAAGTACTTTCGACTGAGTTTCAACAGTCGTCTTCAGGCAGTTTTGATTATTGTTTATTTAAAATCTGGATGCTACTTTAAACGAACAATAATCAAAACTACCTGAGGACGACTGTTGAAACTCAGTCGAAAGTACTTGCAAAAAACAACCAAAAGAAAAAAAACAGACGGACCAAGACGACTATGGAACTTTCTTGCACAGATTCAACAGAAAAATAAGAACGACAATTCAAAAAATTGAAAAATTACAAAAAAAAAAGAAGCTTCTTAAGCAAGAACACTCCGTGCTATTCAACAATGCTTGTCTAAATAAACACATATATATATATATATATATATATATATATATATATATATATATATATATATATATATACCAGTTTTCATTAGATCAGTGATGAAGTTAAGCAATGATGAGCTTGGCTAGTACCAGATGGGTAACCATTTTTTGGGAAACTAGGTATTTACTGCACTGGGATGTAGAAATTTCCAGGTTTGTATCTGAGGACACGTTTAAACCCTATGGGAGAGATGCAGCCTCGGTTTTCGTTAAGAGATGCATCTAGGAGAATGAAAACTTTGATGTAAAACCTGAGGGCTACTGTCTGCTCTGAACGTGGCCATCAGTTTCACCGACGGAGAGTAGCAGTTGTTCCAAAAGTGTGGGTGATTCTACGCAAGCCTTCACAACTATAAACAAATCGTCCGTGCGGATTTTGGACAACTTAATTGTTGTGTGAACCTCATTTCAATTCAAGTATATTAATTACATGCACTAGAAACCCAATATTTTTGCTCAATACTTGTGTAGAGCTTTTATGAATAAAATGATATATTACATAAATTATATAAACATTGTAAGGAATGCAGTATAATTTCATGTTACAGGAGAAAAGACTACAGTGTTGAGTTAATTGTGTCAGAGCATGTACATCTTTATTTCAATTGGTGCTATACATTAGTCTGATCATCCATCGATACTTTCAGCTTCACAGGAACACTGGAAACTCAACCCATATGGCTAAAGATACTCAATATAACCGGTTCTTCAGTCGATGTTTTGATATTGTATGCTACTATGACATTCTCTGTACGCCAAGAAAAAATTGTCTAAGGTTAAAGTAAAATAAGAAATTTGAATATATTCACATTTAAGTAATATGGAATGGCTAGTACTACAAACGCGTAGGGAGGCTAAAGAAACATAATATATTAATATAGCATAAAATAAATAAAATTATTAATACAATAAAAAACAAGTGAAGCATGCATAGTCCCCTGTACTGTGTACAGTGAACGAGGCATAAAAAAATGACTAAGTCCACTATTTGCCCCCCCCCACATTTAACCCCAAAAGTCTTAACATTTAAATTTGAGTTCAGCACTATGCGAAACTGCTAAATAGACATACACAGAAAATTTTGGACAAATATGGTAAAATAGTCCCAAAAAGGATTGTTTTTATTATCCTAAAATTGCCCCTGGGGCATACCCAAGAGTTAGCGTGAAGTATAGACAAACA